>NC_133665.1:8820331-8964762 GCF_037893015.1 Macrotis lagotis | reverse complement strand
ATTGCATCTGGGTGATCCTCTGACGAGGATAAGCAGCAGCTAGGGAATTTAGCAAAGGAGGAAAATAAGGACAGTTAAAAAAGTATTGCAATTCAATGATCAGTAGGAGTAGCCCTAAAAGAATAAATACCATAGGGAGAGAGTAGCCTAAAGAAATTAAGGACAGTTACAAAGTTATTGCAACAGAGTTAGATTTCTTAGGGAGACTACTTGAAATTCCTTAAGAAAGAAGCAAAACTAAGAGAAAATGTTGGGACAGTTGCAAGGGGATTGTACCTGGGCTAATAACAGCAGCACCCAATGGGGTAAAGTCAGGGTTTATATGGGTTATGTGCTAGGAAAGGGGTAAGGGAGGAGTTAGGGTTGTGCTAGTGAGGAATTAAAGATTGGGTTACACATATTCTGTGCATGTTCTGAGAGGTCAATTTAATGTCTTCAAGTAGTTTCTGCAAGTTAAAATGGAATGTGAGTATAAGCAGGTTTCTAGTAATTTTAGTAACACTGAACAAAATTGGGAGTCAGTGTTAATGTAAGGTAATAGATGAGGTAATTAGAGAGACATGGAGAAAGGGCTCAAAGAACAGAGATGAATTGATGACATGTAGATGAGGGGCAGTAAGTCACAGACTTAATTCTTTCAGTCTAGGGCAGCAATCCATTGTTTCATTGATAAGGGTTTGTCCTGAGCCTAGAACTACTAAGTGTGGTTTTTGTTTTGTTTCTTCCTGTTATGTGGGGGTGTTCTCCATTCTGTGTTGGTTCTTTGTGAACCCCATTTCCTAAGCCAATTTGTGTTTGACCTTGGTCATGCTCTTTGGGGCAGGAACATGTACTATGCTAATGGACTGTCACTCATGCCCAGTGATTACTGCCTCACATCAGGTATTAGCTACTTAAGGTCTGCCCCTGTGAAATGTGCAGTGGGAAAACACACCCACACCAGGGAGCTTGAAACCACTCCTTAAGCACTGCCCTTGCTCCTCCCATCACAGAAAATACTTTAGACTGACTCTTTGGGCTCTTTTGTTGTATAGCTCCCAGCTGTGCTGCTCCCCCCTCCCCCTTACTTTCCTCTTCTTTTCTCCAACCTGGATCCATGTACTCCAGATCCACGTTGCTGTACTCATGTGGTTTCAGCTCTAGGAGGCTGGATTCATAGTAATCCCTTATTTCCCTTTCTTAACTGTCTTTGCTACTCTCCCCAAATGTCTCTTTTTGTTTAATTTGACTATCTCTATAGAAATTACTATCTGCTTAGAAAGTCACCCTCTTTTTCTTGAATATCCTCTTTGCTCTTCTCCCCCAGCCATCTCTTACTTCATTAAAGTACCTAAACTTGACTCCCAAAATGTGACTACTCTCCCTCATTAGGGATAAGTGATTTCTTTTGCCTCAGCTCCTAGTAATCAGCCTGTCCTTTATGTCAATACTGAAGTTTACTTTTTGCTAACTTATGAACTTTTGTAGTAGCTTGTAAACTTTTGTGCAACTTGTGAATTAAAGGTTTTTTATTTAATTTCTTAGCTTCCTGAGTCAGAGAGTTGGTGATTTTATCATCCAAATGAACCATATCTGTCCCCTTGAATTTCTCATAGGGTCACCTAATTACTTACAAATGTTTGAATTTATTCTAAGTCAAGTAATTAATGTCTTGTCTTTCTTTAGAATTGAGATTCTTGGGTTGGCTAGGTGGCACAGTGGATAGAGCATCTGCCCTGGAGTCAGGAATACCTGAGTTCAAATGTGACCTAGCTGTGTGACCTTGGGCAAGCCACTTAACCCATTGCCTTGCAAAAAAACCTTAAAAAAAGTTGAGGTTCTTGACCTTTTTTGTGTCATGGCCCCTTTGGCAGTTTAAGGTTTATGGTCCCTTCCCATAATTTAGTTTTTATATGCATAAAATTATATATAATATGATAAAGGAAACCACTTATATCAAACTATAATTTGCCAAATGTATTTAAATTCAAGCTCAAAGATTCCAGAGTAAGAGCCTTTGCTTTAAAAGCTGCTTCATTAAAAAAAAAAATTGGACAAGTTCCCACCCAACATTGTTATCATCACCTACAGGAAGGTGGGGAATCATTTTTCTGCCAAGGCCATTTGGATATTTATAATTTCATTTGGAAATCATACAAAATTATCAACTTAAAAATTAGGCTGCAATATGGTCACTTAATTTACCCCTAAAAAAAACTCCTAGATTTATAGAATTTCTAGTCCCACTTGCAGTTGCCAGTAGCACTAGACCTAATGATTTCTCAGGTCTTATATAGCCAGAGGGTTATGTCCTATCTCAACTGAAAAATAAGGTCATTGATTAGATTAAATGATCATTAAGGCTTCATCTAGTGACTCTCAAACTTCTATTCTCCTACTCTGAAAAATTATGAACTAATTTTTTGTGAAATACAGCATGCAGCATGCAAAGACCATGAAAAATAAGTTTCCTTTTATTTTTTTTCCACTTTTAGATGTAGAACAATAGAACAATAAAGAAGAGCAACTGAAAAGAATTCTTTCATTGGACTCATCAGATGGAATTGATTGAAAGTGATGTTAATCTCATGTCCAATAAGGAGTAACTATAATGCCTACTGGTATATGTTGGCATGAGTTTTCTTTTTCTCCTCATCTTCCTCCTCCTACAAAGCAGCAAAAGAATCTCTATTTCTTCCTTTTTATCAGAGGCATAAGTGGTACGTACCAGAATGACTCTCTTGTTCAAATGCCACTTCCTTTTTAAAATCTAACTAAAAACTAACCAACTCAGTCATTGATATGTTCAATGAGTTTCTACATATGTTATCTCATAGGAGGTATATTTCAGAGTGCATGTATCTACTTTGGTACTCAAAGGATACTCCCACAATAACTTCTTCAAAAATTCTAGTGTCATCTCAAACCTTTCTGCAGATCTACCATTCTTCAGATCCCTCCCTCTTAGCTTTAAATGTTTCTTACTTGAGTATATCATTACTTTGTCTGCTTCACATATGAAAACATTCTTACATCATCTCTCATTTTTTCTTCTTTTGTTTCTTTTTGACACAATCCTTCCTCAAATCCATCTCCTGTTTTCTCTAGGAACATGGACATTATTCAACCAGTTTTCCTTTTGTTTGACTCTGAATCTATTTGTGATTTATTATCAGCATTTCCTCAAAATACACACACAAACACACAAACACAAATACACACACACACATCCATCCATCCATTCATCTATCCTTCTTATCTTCAACTTTCTGTAACTACTAAATCATTTTCTGTCAACTACAAAATTGGGCAGGTCTTCTTCAACCTTAGAAAAACCCTTCATTTCAAATGGGCATTCCCTCAAAACTATCATATTTCTTGTGAAGCTAATATCAGTCATTCAGTTTTCTTAGAATACCTTGACCCAAAGATTTTGCAGCTATTTACATTTAAGTAAAATTACTTTCTACACATGAATTGTCATAACTTTTCAGTCATGCCCCTTAAGTTTTCCTTAAGAAATTTATTTTTTCCTTCACTCCAATTCACTTTTCCTTTTACATAGCATTAGCATATATTTGGGGTTTTTTTCCTCTTTTTACTTTATATTTTGGAGTAAAGGTCTTTTCTATTTCTTTCTATTTTTTATATTTGTCAATTTTAATTGCATTTTAGAATTCAATTACATTAAAGGAGTTTTGCAGTTTCCTGGACATTATCCAACCAGTTTTCCTTCTGTTTGACTCTGACTCTATTTGTGATCTATGCTCAGCATTTCCTCAAAATACATACACAAACATACAAACACAAATACACACACACATACACAACATCTATATTATATTATAAAAAAGTCATTCTTTATTCATTTGCTTTTTTCCTTTGTTGCTAGTTGGACTAAATGCTTTTTTTTTGCCTACCTTGAGTAATTTTCTTAAAATCATGTCTGGTCATGTCACTTCCTTTGTCTCCAGAATCAGATACAATATACTCTGATTGTCATTTAAAGTCCTTCATAGTCTGGTCATCTTCTACTTTCCAGTCTGTTCCTTGAAATAAATAAGTCTTGGCTTCTGGTATTTTCTCTGACTGGTCTCTGTGCCTACAATGCTTTTCCTCCTCATCTCTATCTAATGCCCTCCTTTCTTTCCTTTATGTTTCAACTAAAATCCCATCATCTACAGAAAGTCTTTCCCAAACCTTTTTATTTCTAGATCTAGGTGAATAAAGCATGCTGGCTCTTGTTAGAAAGACCTGAGTTCAAATTTGACCTCAGATACTTTACTAGTTGGGTATCCCTGAGCAAGTCATTTAACCTCTGTTTGTCTTAATCCACTGGAGAAGGGAATGGCAAACCACTCCAGTAGTTTTTCCAGGGAAATTCCCTGGGCATCATGGCCCATAGGGTCAAGAAGAGTCATACTGATTAAGTGACTCAGCAACAATGTCCTATTCAGCTTGTTTGTAGATAATTGTTGGTTTGTTGTTTTTATCCATTAATCTGTGAGCTTCTTGAGGGAATTGACTGTCTTTTGACTCTTTTTGTATACCTAATGTTTAATACAGTGCTTGGAAAACAATAGACACTTAATAAACACTTATTGATTGAGTAGTGGTTATAAATCTTGTCTAAATTATTCTACAATGTTCAGGTCTTTATGTTACAAATATATTATCAGAAAATAGAAATACCTTAAAGACCTCAGCAGCCATATTGAATCCCTCTTCAAATTAGACTCTTTGAACTCCTCCATCACAATTTTGAATAGCCTTGGTGATCATATATCTTTTTGTTTTATGTTTCACTTGATATTAATTATGAAAGGGCACTTTCTATAACTTTCATACAATTTTATATGATTGTGATGATATATGCTTTGAAAAATTTTATTCTAAGAGTGCCTCTTAGGTAGCATTTTGCTTTAGTGAATCAAATTTTAAATATAACTCCAATCCCAAAGTCTATATGGAATGATGCTCTATTTTTATCAGTAGAGTTGAATACTCTGCTCTGCAAGAGGTGAAGCAGTATTGATGTGAGAACAAGAGTCAGAGGAGAGAGTAGAGTATTTCACTTCCTTTTGAGATGTTCTTTCAGTGGATTCCATTTCCACTGGTGTCCAACTTATTATCTCTTTTGGGCCTCATCACCCCCAAAAACTTGTCAAGGACTGCATATAGAATTTAATATGTATTTATGAGTATAATATAATCATATTACCTATAAGTTTAATAATCAAATGTTATAAAGTATAACAAATTGTAATAATATAGTGATAAAATGAGTATTATAATAATAAAACATTTCCTTTTTAAACCAAAAATAAGAACATGTCATTTTTAATTGACCATTGAGTTTGCTTTTTTCAAAATCAGTGCACCTGTATCTGGTTTGATAGAGGTTGTAGTGATATGAAGAATGTTTTCAAAATGTTCATCTGAAATTTTTGCCTATTTTTCACAGTTTATGCTGCTTTGTTCAGATAGTGTGAATTAAATTACTGTTCTTAATCTGAGCTTGCCACAATTTCAGCTTCATTTCAAATGTTGTCATTGTTTGAATCATATTATTTATTAGCTGAATTTTCACATAGAGACACATATTAAGTTCATTTTAATGAGCAGTGATACCCAATATAAATTAAACAACCAGTCCTCCTTTTCAAATTCTGCTACAGATTTCCTTTTAAAACTCTGGTCATCTGTGAGACCATACAATGTTACTTATGTGAAAAAGGTGAGCTGTGTTAGTTAAGGGTTAAGCTGGTCTGTGATGTTGCAATGCTGACTCATGTACTTACTTGTTCCTTCATATTACAGCTATATGGCAGACCACATTAATGGGTTTTGAGGGTTGCATATAGTTTAGGGGTCAAGGATTAGACACACCTAGGTGTTCAAGAGGGAAAATGATAGAAGTCTACTTCACTTCAGTTTGCTGAAGGAAATGACACTGGGAAGACATGAGATGAGCTGAGTTTATCATGTCCTTATCCTTAGCTTGCTACACTAGGAATTTCAGAGAACTTTTCCTTGGGTGAGATCAGTTGAGCTGAATTATCTAACTCCCAATGGAAAAACTCCTTTACTCTAGATTGTTTGGTATACATTCTTCAATGTATACTTTCTGAATTCTATTTTGCTACTAATATGAATAAATGTTTCATTGATAAATGATAAATGCTTATTTGTTCATTTTGAAACTTGTATTTGGGAGGAAGAGTCAAGCCTTGGATATAAAGCTTAGTGTCCTTTCCCCCCAATAACAAATAGTGATCAGAAATTTTATTTAGGGGCACCTAGGTGGCACAGTGAATAGAGCACCAGCCTTGGAGTCAGGAGTACCTGAGTTCAAATCTGACCTCAGACACTCAATAATTACCTAGCTATGTGGCCTTGGGCAAGCCACTTAACCCCACTGCCTTGAAAAATCTAAAAAAAAAATCATTTAACTTGAAAAACTCATCCTCAATGCTAACAATATTTAAGGAAGCAAAGAGATATAATTATAGCCTGGGACCTCCTCTCTTTCCAAGAAAAGCAGAGTGGTGGCCTTTGGCTGCAATTTCCTGCTTCCCTTCCTGGCAGAAATTAAAGATTCCCTTGGAGAAGGGTAAGGAGTGAGAAGAGGCTAGAAATGTCTATTCTTCCTCCCTTCAAGTCATATAAAATACCTTTGTAGTATGTAAAGGAAAGGATCTAATAAATATGGGACCTCATTATCTAAAAGTAAATGAATAATCAGCACAGTGGGATCTTGCATTCTCTCTATCTTCTAGCAAAAAATGGTAAAAAAAATGGTAAAAACTGGAATCTACTCTGGAATTCCATTTATAAAAATCTACCTGATTGCCACTAACAGTGTCTATAAGAATGCTTTTTAGGTGATTCTCATAAAAAATTTATATCAATAGATAGATAATTAGGTCATCTTTTTCTTTGTTTCATGAGTTATCATGGTCAAGTGATCATCAAATGGCCATCTTAGTAAAACATTTTTTAATTCTTTTTTTATTATAAAATAAAAGACTTTCCCTTACCTCCCATCATTTGATATATTCTCCTCTTTCAGATTCTTGGTGTATTAATTCTTCAAAGACTGCACTGTTATTCCAATTCTAGCATAGATTTTAGTTATATAACATCAGCCTAATTCATGTGCTTTTCTTGTATTGGTCACTGGCAAGAGGATGGAATAATTGGCCAACAACTCATGCGCATCACTGTTGTCCTCAACATATCAGGAGAATGTGAGTCAGATTTTTTTTTTTGTATTAAAAGCACTTTTCTGAGAAGGGGTGCATAAGCTTCACTAGACTGCTAAAGTGTTCCTGTCATGACAAAAAAGACTTTTGCCATAAGGAGTTCATCCAATATACTAGAAAAGTGTTTCTCATGCAAAAGAAAAAAAAGATCTTTTATCTGTTAAGTAGCTTTTTCTCAGTCTTCATGCTTCTTGAACTTTCTTCAGCTTTTGACCCTTGACCTCCTTTTCCTACTGGGTTTTTCATTTTCTCCAATTTTCTAAAATATTTCTTTCCATTGTTTTTCCTCATTGATCTTCCTTCATGGTCTTTTTTTTATTGGGGGGGTAATAGGGGTTGGGTGACTTTGGATTACAAAGAAAACCATTCATATTGAAAGGTTATCAATTTTTTTAAAGTTCACAGACACCCTCCCCCCACTTAAGAACCCCTGCTTTATGCTAAATTTCCTCGAATATGTAGACAGCATAGCACAGGATGAGCAGGTGTGGGTGGATTTTTATTTTTATTTTTATTTATTTCTTTGTTCATTCATTCATTTATCTATTTATTTATTTATTTTAGGGGGTTTTTTTTGTTTTTTTTTTTTTGCAAGGCAAATGAGGTTAAGTGGCTTGCCCAAGGCCACAGAACTAGGCAGTTATTAAATGTTTGAGGTCTGATTTGAACTCAGATACTCCTGACTCCAGGGCCAGTGCTCTATACACTGCACCACCTAGCCTCCCCAGGATTTTTATTTTTAATGTAGGAAAGAACATTCACATTAATGAGATCACAGGTTCATCTGAATATTTGAGTATATCCTACATGAATGTCCACAAAGTCCTAATCCAGTGTCTTATCTCTCCATAAAGGTAATTCTGTGTTTTTGAAAATCACTGCTCTAATATCTTCTATCATTTCAGAAAAACTTCCTGTATAGTCCAAATAGCAAACTACATCTTCCTTTCAATGACCTGTTTATTCAAGTATGGAAAGGCTCATCATCAGTGATCTGGTAACTTGGTGATGAATTTTTCAGTCATAGAAATTTTTGTACATATGGGTTTTTCTTCTTTTTTATGATTTCTTTTGGATACAGACTGAGTAATGGTATTATTGGATCAAAGGGTCATGCACAGTTTTATAGAAAATCTTCTAGTTTTTTTGACCCTATACAACATGAACCAATATAAGTACTTTAAATATGTGTTGTTTGCCCAGGGACTGAGTGGCCTCACTGAAGTAAATGAATCATAGTGATCTGTATATTTTAAAAAAAAATGAATGAAACCTGAAGAAAAAAGCAAATCAAAGTTAATCCAATGACTCAGTTTCTCATTGGAGAGACACAGAAGAGGCAATTAGAAAGTGACTGAATTTGCATTTGGAAGACCTAGATTTTAATCTTAGTTTTCTGACTTACTATCTAGTAACCTTAGTCAAGTTAATAGTCTTTCTGGTCTTCAGGTTATTCAATTTCTTCATTTAGAAAATGCAGCAGTGGAACCCTGGAGGTCCCTTATGCTTCTGAACTAAAATAATGCTGTCTTCTTCTCTTTCATGATTACCAGACTCTTCAAAAACAAATGTTGGTCTTGAATATTTCTCATTGCCTTGAATTGCTTCCTCTTCCCAAATACTCACTCACTTCTCAGTCTTTTACAATTAAACATCTGACTGAACCATTCACCTGAAAATGGACCATACCTTTCATGGTCAATCACAAATTGTTAGTTGCTAAATCTAATGATCTTTTCTCATACTACTTGAACTTTCTACAGCTTTAGAAACTTGATTATCCTCTTGGATATCTTGCTCACATTATCAGCTAAACATACCTGAAATGGAAACTCATCATATTTTTCCTTAAAATTGTCTCTCCAAATTTCTTTATTTCCATAAAGGAGATCACCATACTTCCAGATACCAAGAATTAGAACATTAGAATCATTCTTGATTCTTCTTTTTCCCTTACCACTCACTATGTCCAATTAATAGATGGGTTTTTGTTAATCAACTTTCCTTAACAACTTTTACATTCGCCCCCTTCTTTCTACTCATGACTTAGTGATTCCCTAGCCAAGGCCCTCATTATCACTGACCTGAGGTAATGTAATAATCTCCTGACTAGTCTGACTTCCTCTAGTTTCTCTCTTCTCCAACACATCCTCCACCTAACTGCCAAAAACTTCTAAAAATAAGATCTGATTAGGTTTTTTTTCGTAAAAAAATTCAATGATTCTTTACTTCCTCTAGGATAATATGTGAATCTCTCAACTTGACATTCAAAGTCTTCCACAATTGAACCTTAAACCCTTTTCCATTTTCATATCATATTCTCCTTGGAATACTCTATGGTCCAGTTCAGCAGTGTTACTTGATCCTGGATAGTTTCCTGAATTTTCTCTGTTCATTTTTACAGGCCTATGCCCAGAACATATTTCATCCTCTTATGCACTTTTCAAAATCAGTATTTTTCTTTCAAACTTTAGATGGTGAAGGAGGTACTTCATTTGTGATACTTTCCCTGATGTCTCCATTTTTTAATGCTCTCTCCATCTTCAAATCACTCAATAATTATGTACATACACTCATATTTTATCCCTTTAAGTATTGAGGTCAGTGACTATTTCTTTTTGTTTGTGTTTTCCCTTCCTTTGTCAGAATAGTGCCTTTTGTGCATAGTAGGTATTCAATAAATATTTGCTGTAATAAAAAGAAATTCTGCCTTGCATTGTTGGTTATAGTTTCATGTGTTTCTATCCTGTCTCTTCAACTAGACTGTAAATTCCTTAGGAACAGGAGCCATATTTTATACATCCTTGATCCAAGAGCCTAGCATAATGCATTTCACATTATGAGTATTCTGTTGGTGTTTGTTGTTGGGGATGATATTTTCAGAGTAATATTATCCTAAAACCAAGCCTAAAAGTGTTCCATTTGAAATTTAGAACCTTAGATTGAATAAATGAATGAATAAATGATTACTATTTGCAAAGCTCTGTGTTAAGTGCTAGGGATACAAATAGAATGATATAAATAGCATGACCATCTCTGCCTTCAAAACACTAAAATTCTGAAGGGAGTGGCAATCTAGGGCAGACAATACATATGAGAAGTTTCAGCTCCAAATCAATTAGAAGGCTCCTATAGTCCCTTGGGCACAGCAGCAAAATAGATGTCATTTAATGTTATTTTCAAAGAAAAAAATGTTGTATCAGTTTCTGATATTGAACAGCTTAGAGCAGCCTGGCATATAACAGTAAACACTTAACAAATGTTATTGATTGATAGATATGACAGTGAATGGCAAACTTTGCTGACAAAAATATTCTTTTTGGGGTCTCCAAGCATCTGATTCTTTTATCCCTGATCTTCTCCAAGAGACACTTTCATTACTGTTGTGTCATTTTCAGTCGTGTTTGATTCTTTCTGACCTCTTTTGGGGTTTTCATTGATATAAATACAGGAGTGGTTTGCTGTCTCCTTCTCCATCTCATTTTTATAGAATTGCCAGAAGTTGCCAGGCTGTGTGGAGTTGCTTCCCAGGACAATAGCTTTGTACATTGGAATGGAAGTATCACTATTGATCGAGATCCAATGAAAGATAGTGGTCAGTGTAATAATTTGGCACGTGCTACTTCCTATTTCTGCCCCAGGTGAATTCTTTGGTCCCCATTTAAATGAAGATACTCTGAATTTTCTGGGGGCCACAGCTGAAACTTATAAATCATTTACTTAAAGATACAGCTAAAGGTAAAAAAAAAAAAAAGAGAACAGGGATGAGTTCAGGTCCTACCTTCAGACATATGCAGTATGAAGTTGAATAAGTAATCATATATCAGACCTTTTGGAAACTCTGAGATGATACATTTGGGAGCAGGTGCTGATCTGCTTTGGCAGTCCTTTCTAGGACAATAATAAAATGAGTCTGTTCAAAATATCATTTACATTTTTAGGATAAATGGAAAAATTACAATGATATTAACTCAATTACACAGTATCTCAAATATCTTAATGTATTTTCTTGGGGGAGTGGAATAGAAGTGGGGGAGGCTAGTGCTAGCTACATCCACCTAGTTGTGTGCTTTTAAGGTTTAATAACAATTAATAGCTTAAATAAATATTTAGTCTAATCTTAAACTTTAATAGGTTAAAACTTCACTAAATCTTTTGGATACTCAGAGTATATGTTTAGAGGAATAATAGGAGACCCTAGAGTTCAGAGAGACTTACCTGTGGCAAGTGCTTTAGATGTATAGCTCAATGGGCTAGACACAGAATAAGACATCTTTAGACTTTTCTACCACTTTTCTACCAGGAGAAGCTTTCATTACTGGTGTGTCATTTTCAGTTGTGTGTGATTCTGTGACCCCTTTGGGGGTTTTCTTTAGCAAAGGTAATGGAGTAATTTGTCATTTCCTTCTCCAATCCATTTTCACAGATGAGGAAAATAAGGCAAACGACATTATGTGATATACCCAGGGTCACACAGTTTATAACAGTCTGAGGATGTATTTGAACTCAGGGAAAGGAGTTTTCTTGACTCAAGGCCAGCCACTCTATCCACTAGCTATACCCTAAACATCAGTAACACCAGACTCTTCTACCCCTATCCTTCTCTAGGGTAGACTTTTTCATTATTGTAAGGAGGGGAAGCATGAAGTTGGGAGCAGTGACCATTCTACTCTCTTCAGAGAGAAGGGGATATTGGACTAGAATTGTGTGTATATGGTCCCTTAAATTAACTAATCTAGAGAATATGAACAGGCTCTATTTAACTTCTATTTTTTTTTCATTTTTAGAGGGTTATCATTTAAAGTTTGACTCCTTTTCCACTTAATACTAGTTCCAAAAGAACTAGCAAATTGCAAAAAAAAAAATCCAATTACCCAAATTGGTAGTAAAAAAAGAAATCATAGAAAGTGTACACAGAGATTATATATACTAGACAATAAAGAGGGAAGGAGCTCTCTCATTCAGAATTTAGTCTCTTCTTTTTTCTTGAAGATGGAAACCAGAAGTCAGAAGCCAGAAGTACTCAAAGCTACTTGAAGTTCAGGTACTTGAAGTTTGAAGAGACCCAAAGAAAACTGAAAAAAAGTTGGAGCTCTCTTGCTCTCACCAACGATTCTGGGCAGTACATTCATCTTCACCAATAAGAAAAGTAGCAATTGTACTTTGGGACAGGGGTTACACAGGTAATTTCCCTTATAACAAACCTGTGAGAGAGGCAGTACAATTATTATTATTCCCATTTTACAGTTAAAAAACTGAGCTCATGGAAGCAATGTGATTAGATTTTAGCAACAGAGATAGTAAGGGAGCAAAGACAGATTTAAAACCCAAATTTTCTGATTATGTTCTTTCCACTAGACCACATAGTCTTGATCTAGAGAAAACTGCTTTTTTTTTCCCACAATTTTTCAGTAAGATGCCACCCAGGTGTCATTCTCTATTTCTGCCCACCCCAGCCTAATAGATTGAAGTGTCTGTGTGTTGTGGATATGAGACTGGGAGGTTCCCTTTGTTTCCTTCCTTGAACTGCATTTTCTAATGATTAAATCTCTCTCTCTCTCTCTCTCTCTCTCTCTCTCTCTCTCTCTCTCTCACACACACACACACACACACACACACTTTCTCTATATTTTTTACTATATTTTGTTTGACTCTCTCTGTCTCTCCACTCACCCTTTCTATCTCTCTGTCTCTCTCTTTCAAAGATCAGAACTACCTTGAAGACAAATAAAATGAACCGACCCATGAAATGGGCTTGTAATTCCCTCCTGCAGTAGTAGCCAACCTCCCCAGACACTCCTACCCTGAGAGTCATATGAAGAAGAATCAACATCTCTGCCAGAAATGGTTGCTGGGTACGCCAAGCTCGGAGCCAGGTTAATAGCCGAGTTTGCTGCATCTCTTGGGATCTTCCCCTAGCTGACTGCAAGGAACCCTGTGTGTGTTGTGCAGTAGTTACAGGGAGACATTCAGGTCTGCTCATTTGTTTGGTTTTAATGGGAACCGGAGCCTAAATATCACATTTACCCTATTTTACCCTTTGCAAATAAGCCCAAGAGGACTCAGAGGACCAGATACTGTAGTTAAGGGCTGCCTGTTGCCTGCAGTAATGCCATCTCACTGAGCTGTGCCATTTAGCAAAGGGCAGATTGAGGAATAGGCCAAAAAAAATCATGCTACAGACAAGCTTACTTTATTCTGAACACAATAGGCTATTTTCTACCTGCTTTCGCTGAATTTTTAGGAGCCTTCTAGCCATCACGCGGCTTCCCACGGCTTAGTTGTTCAACTCAATTTTTAAATCTCATGAATAAAATACAAATCTTGTTCAAGGAATATTTTATGAAATCAAAAAATAGATGTTATTAAATTTTCCTACTCTCGTTCTTCCTCATCTCTCCTTTCCAAATGTAACTGCAGCTCAGGGCAGGAGAACATACTTTCTGTATGTCTTGGCACACCCAGGAGCAAGGAAGGGCCATAGTCAGGGCATGGGGCAATGCTAGGAATGAATGGAATTGGAATTAGGACTTCATCATCCCTGAAGTTCTATTTCTCCCTCTTATATGCTATGGCTAAAGGAAAAGAATTATAGGAACTACTGAATCATAGAATATAAGAGATCATTGAATCAAATTCTTAGTGTCCTGTTGTCTAAGCCATTTTATGGGTGAGGAAACTGATAACCAAGTGGTCCAGGGTCACACAGCTAGAACCCTAGACTCTCATTCTTTTCATTATATCATACTATAATGAAAAACTTTCTATAATCCTTATCAGAAATAAAAAAAAATAAGTACTATCTGAAAGACTTCTGTCTAGTCCTAAAATAAATCAAAGACACCAGCTAAAGAATAGAGCATCTTTAATTGAGAGAACTGAGTACTCTGGGGAATATCAAATGAATTTTCCCAAAGAAAGAAACCCATGAAAATTTTTTTATAGTTTTAGGAGAGAGAAGAGATAGGTGAGGAAGTCATGAAATCCTAGTGGTTCTTGGCATTCTGGGCAAGGTAAACAGTTTCATTCTGTTTTGCCCTTCATTTCATGATGCTCAATAGAAAGGGGTAGGGACATCAGGAGCTGAGATTCAAGTCAAACTAGGTTCCTTTACAATGTAAAATCCCCAAGTGGAGGGATTAGGATATGGTTCATAATCTAATCTAGAGTAGATAGTTTAAGAATAGGGATAAAAGAACATTACTGAAATTCTGACAACTAAGAGTGGCAAGGAATATTACATCTGGTAATAGAAATTTTTGTCCTTATGTTAATAACTATATTAACAATTTTCTGTCACTTCAATTTTTTCCTTCTTTACCCCCTCACATTTATCTTTTTTTAAGGTCAGAATTTTCTTTATTTTTTTAAGGTTTATTTTTTTAATTTTTCTTTTTTTTCCCCCCAAAGTCAATTGCAACACCCATGGCTAAAACTGAATACCACATTTCTCAGCTAGATCATTCAGGTTATCCCTCTTTTTCTGTGCAATTTTCTTAAACCATAATAGCCTAATGGTTGTCTTTTCAGTTCCAGAATCTTCCTTGGTCAATTGATTCAGCTTTGAATTTTCCCTTAAACTGAGCTATTTCTTATTGTCCAGGCTTTTTTTGAGGGTCAACAACAACAAGAAGTTCCATCATTAGTATATAAGACCTTTCCAATGGCCCAGCCCACCAACAGAATACTCTGAAATGTTTATGTAAGGGAAAAGTCCCTAAAATAACAAATGAGAAGAAATGAGGTTCAGTGGAAAATATGTTCAATTTAGAGTCATAGAAACTGTGTTGAATTTTGACTGTGCATCATCCACATATGTCCTTAGACAAGTCAACTGGGTTCTCTTGGTTTCAGTTTCTTCATCTGCATAATAAATAAATTGCACTAGATGAAATTCTAAATTTCCTTCTAGTTCTAATTGATTAGCAGCAATATTCAAAATGTATATATAATATTTATATTAGAAGATCCCTTCTACTACAAAGTATACCAGGGTTCCTTTTAGGGATTTCTCATTTTTTCACTATACCACAGAGACTGGACTCTGGAGTCAAGTGGAGGCAGAAGCTTGGACACTGACAGCTCCTTCTTGTGTTTGACTAACTTCTTCAGTCCTCAGGTCACTCTGGTTGCCTTCTGACTTGAGTGACCTGGGAGAGGGTGACTGGAGTTGCTACTGCCACTACTCCCTACTCATACCTCCCTTGGCTTCCACAAACTCATCAGAAGCTGACACAATTATTTGGCTGCAGGATTTTCCAGGTCATTCTTCCTCCTCTGAGCTTGGCCTGGGAGAGCTTCTCAGGCCATAACAACAGTTAAAATGCTTCTATTTGAAGAGCTTGCTTCTTCTTTCCCCTTCCTTTCCCACTGAAGTAGTGAAAGCCTTCCCTCTACTCTGTGACTTGTAGGTATTTTATTTTATTTATTGGCTGTCTACTCCTCCACAGCTGAATGAATGCTCCATGAAGGCAGGGATTCTTTTTGCCTTTCTTTAAATCCCTAGCCCTTAGCATGTGTCCAGCATGATGATGTTGATGGATTATCACTTTTCTGGATCATTGACTTCACCCAGATTATCTGGGAACTTCATATCTGAAACCATTCAAGAAATAATCACTACTCCCCTTTAGAAGTTTATGGGGTTCACATGACTGGTCAAATTTAGTTACTAGGTAATAGAACCAGACAGAATGCTTATTAGAACACATAGGAATTAATGGTATCTACTAATGACCCCTCTCCCCAGAGATCTATACAGTTTCAGTGATTTACAGTAATAGTACAGTACAGTACAGTGATTTACAGATCTACAGTGTCTATAGTACCTCTAGGTACTACAAATGAACAATGTTTAACAACCAACTTTAAAAAAATTAAAAAAGGGAAAAGAAAACACACAGATATACTTTTTTTTATTAGTTTAGTTTTTGTTTTTTTTGCAAGTGGGGTTAAGTGGCTTGCCCAAGGCCACACAGCTAGGTAATTATTAAGTGTCTGAGGTGGGATTTGAACTCAGGTACTTCTGACTCCAGGGTCAGTGCTCTATCCACTGCATCACCTAGCTGCCCTCTACAGACATACTTTTAAACATATTCTGCATTATTAACATTTTTACCATCATTTCCTTAAGTTTAGACAATTGATGATGATGTTTGTCCTTCATTCTGGAAGAAGTCAAGAATATCAGGGAGGTGATGCCAAGATAAGCACAAGAATTGAATCTGAGTCAGAGTATTATACCAAGTTACCAGACTCACTTTCTCCTCCAAAGACATCTGTATCCAGTGGTCAGATATGAATCAGGACTGGAGATGGTCCTGGATTCCAGGCAGTCCGAGTTAAGTGACTTGTCCAAGGTTATACAGCAAGTGAGTGTCATGTGTCTGAGGCTGGATTCGAACTCCCTGACTCCTGACTCCCCAGAGCTCTATCCACTGCACCACCTAGTTGCTCTAGACAATTAACAAAACAATAAATCAAACCTGGATTTGTAGCTTTTGTGACTTCTGAGATGCAATGTTGACACTGAAAAATTAACAATTCTCCGTCTGGGCAACCAAGTCTGAGCTGGCTTCAGCATCCTCCCAACATCTTGGTTAGGTTCCAATAGGAGGGGGTTGGGACTTTCCCCTCAGTATAGTTGTGTCTTTCCACTTACCTCTGTAGCTCTGCTTTCTGGAGCTCACTTGAATTCTAAGAGGTGGTAGTATTTCATTGAATCTTCCTTCCCCCCTCAACTCTTTTATCACTTTATGCTGCTTCTTCCTGTCATTGTCCTCAGCCTCCAATAGATGGTACATACTCCTTTTTTCTAATGTTTCATTTTTCCTAGGAGGAATTAGCCAGCTTTAAAATAAAATGTCAGCAAGGGAAGTCCTTCCAGACCAAGTAGTTTAGAAGCTAGAAAACAATGAGAACAACTTCATGCTTCTGAAGTCTTCTTTCATACATACATTCTCACAGGCTTAGTTTCCACAAATGAGGTCTTCCATTGAATTAGAAAAAACAAAAACAACAAAAAAATCTCCTACTTTACCACATAAACACCTCTAATTCCAGCAAAACAGCAAGAAAAGGAAGAAGAAAGAAGAAAAAGCAAGAAGGAGGAGGAGGAGGCTCCTTGAAAAGAAGGGAGGAAGGAGAAAGAAAGAAATCATCCATAATTTGCTTATTCATGCCCCCCCCCCTTTTTTCCTGAGTATTTGGTCAATTTGGCTTTCACATGTGGCAGCACTTTCAAGTGAGTCTAGGACATTTCCAGAGGAAGCATCCTATTCTGACCCTACTTGCCCCTCCATGGTCTGCAAAATTATTCTGGGTTATTTAAAATTCCTGATTGGTTTCCAAAACTTAGAAGAGAAAGAATGAAAGAGATGAACCTTCCTTCTAGTACCATCCCTAGAACTCTCTGGGAAAAGACAAATTCACAATCCCCATTACACATCTAGGTACCTGGTTAAAACATAAATATGTTTTGTCTAACTTTGTATAATGCGTATCATAATTCTTGCCTTCCCATTGGGTTGGGGAGTGCTGGAGGAAGGAAGAGAATTTAGAGTTTAAAATAAAAAAAGCTTTAAAACTCTTAATATGTTCCTTTAATATTATAGAATGTTTTTTAAATTTTTTTATAGAATGCTTATAAAAATGAGCTACCTTCATTGTTTTGTTGAAGACTTATTTATATGGGTCAGTTTATCTTTCCACTTAGAGGGGATTATGGCCAGTCTTATATTCTCTGGTAATAATAATTGACTTTTCTTCTACCTAAATACCCCAGTCAATGCCACCTCACATCTGAGAATGGTGGCAATTACTTAAAGTTCAGTTCAATTATTATGTAATTGTTGTTCACTTACTCCTACCATGTGAATCTAGAACAAGGGTTCTTAATCTGATGCTTGTAAATTAAAAAAAATGCCAATAATTGTATTTTAATATAATTGACTTCTTTACAATGCTCCAGTGGTTAGCATTATATCTGGAACATCATAGGCATTTATTGTTATTTTATTTTTGCAATTACATGTTATGAAAGTTTGTCAACATTAATCTACTTGCATACACACTTCCTTCTCACTGCCCCACCACCAGCACAGTGGTACACAGTCTGGTAAAAGTTCTATATGTGCATTTGTGTTTAACATATTTACATATGTTAGTCATTTTGTATAACATCATAGGCATTTAATTAATGCTTGTTGATTTTGTAATCCTATCTAATTTATTTTGTACATTTAAAAAATTATTCTTGGAAAGGTCCATAGGCTTCACCAAATGGTCAAAGGAATCCATCTTCACTTAAAAGTGAAGATCTCCTGATCTAGAACTAAGTCATTCATCAGCTTAAAAGACCTAGAAAAAGGCAAACATGGCATGGGGAGAAAGCACCCAATTTTGAGTTTGAAAGACCTAGGTTTTAAATCTCTCTCAAACAATAGCTTTGTGACTTTCAATTGGTTATCCAGTCTGGGAGTTGGTTTTTTGGGGGAAAAAGATACCTCAGATTTGACCCAAACTGGTTTTCTTCCCTCTATTTCTATCTTGAGAGAAGGAAGACCTTATAAGCTCTGAAGTATCTGGAGAATTTTGTGTTCCCCAACTTCTCTTCTGGCATAGTAGAGACTGCTGGCAGTGTTTACACTGGAAGCTAAGGATAGACTAGACAGGGAATCACAGCACTATAAAGAACTCAGTGAAGGAACCATACCATGTCAAAAAAAGAACCTTTTGCAAAAACTTAGAAAGGGAGAAAGTTACCTCTTACCACAAGTGCTTTCTAAATTTGAACCTACTTTCTTCTGAACTGTGTTTGTGTCATGGACTTTTGGGGAATACTTTATACCAACTACCATCTTACTCTACCACCTTTATAAAAAGGAAAAAATATCAAAATGATACCAAAGGTTAGCTGATTAAATTGATACTATATCCTATAATGGGGAGAAAATTTTGGAATGAGAACTCAAGTTGATGGGGAAAGTCATATTACTGCCCCTCTAAAGCTCTAAGGTACTCCTGTAATCCTGGGCATGGGGCAGAACCTCTACCCTCTGGGGACACAATTTTTCAGTCAGTGAGTGTGAGAATTGGAGTAATCACCATAGGGCATCAAACAATGGACCTGATGTCTTTTCTTGTTCTAAATCTATAATTTCAGCATATCTTGGATTCCAATGGTATAAAATATAGGTCGTGGACTTGATAGGGTTTGGACTTGATGACCTCTAAGATACCTCCCAGCTTCAATCTAAGGTTTTATATTTCATAAATGATTTAAAGATATTTTATGAAAAGGACTGGATAAAACCCATATAGAAGGAATAGATTGATACCTTCCTATTGTATTGAGTACATATATGATTTATGATCATAAGCCACTGAAGTTTGTGTTACCTGCCAATCTTTTACCCTGCCCTATGCTAGACAGATAGCAATTTATAATAAAGCCTTTTTGACTGAGTGGGGTACTAGAAAATTTCTGGACTGAGGCATAGAGAGTTTTTCTACTGGCAGAAGGGAAAAGAGAGAAGGGAGTCTTTTCCCTTCATTTAGGAGAAATTTATTCTTTTTTATTATATATATTATTCTTATATACATATTCTTATATATTGTTCTTATATATTCTTATATATATTTATAAATATTGAATCCACATTTATGGTCTCCTGCATATTCTCTAACCCCTCTATCACTTTAGTGTCATCACAAGCTGCTTCCTTTGCAAGATGCCTCCCATCTTTTAGAGTCTTAGACTGTCATCTCTGCCAAGTCAAGTATTCAGAAACCATCATAGTGCAGTATCTTCTTTCCTCCATCAGCCCTTGGTGCCTCAGTTTTGAGAATTACCTGGGGGGCCTAGAGAGCTCCCTGCTAGAATTTACTGTAGTGATCTTAATTAAATTAATATTCCTGAGTACAGGGCTGCTGGGAACTGGGGCTGGTGTGAGGTTCATCGACTTTCACTTAGAGGGGAAAGTTTCATTCTCCTGAGACAGCATGAAAAATTTATGACAGAAGCAGGATTACTAGTGCTAGAGGCAATGGTATCCCCGTGCAATTAAATCACTTTAAAGTTTCTCTTCCCACCCTGCCCCCAACCCCACTTCATTTAAGAAACAATACCCAATATAACTCCTTTCTGTTTTGCTGGAGTAAGCTCCAGTGCCTTGTAAACAATTGATAGCTCTTAACTAGGTAATGATTGGTTTACAAGTTTTTTGCAAGATAGAATATTAAAAGACAAAAAACTTTCAGAAACTCTAATTCCTGAGCTAGCTGATCAGTAACATTCAGTGGAGAAATGTTTAAATGAGAAATGAATGGCCAAAGACAGTAGGAGGCAGCAGGGTGTAAGGGGAAGAAACAGGAGAATAAGAAGTAGGAATTCTTTTTCTAAATCCAAGCACTGTCACTACTAGCTTGCTGGGTGAACTGGAAAAATCAGTTCAGCTGCTCTGATCTGCAGTTTTTTTCCACACATCATCAACACTGATTGATTGATATTGTGAGGACCACAGTTCTAGGGTATCATAAAATAGAGACTTGCATGGATGGAAGAGGTAAAAGGTCCCATGTCTGCACTGTGAGAACCAAATGAGATGAGGGCTAGGAAATAGAAAAGGGAAGATGCAAATTTTTTTTTTATTGGCAATGGATAGTGAGCTGGGACACTAGATGGAAAAAGTGACTTGAATTATCTTTGGGAAATTGCAAAAGTCTTTTTTGTAAAAATGATCCCAGAAGTCCCTTTTTAAAAGCCAACATTCTTTCAGGGATGTCTGATAGCTAAAGAGTCTTATTGAGCTTTGGATCTCTGAGAATTGAAGTTGAGGGTCACCAAAACGACAAGGCAGAGGCTCATGGTAGGCAGCTTACAACATCTGCCAAAGATGGAATTAGTAAAGAAAAATTGTATGAGGAATGTTATCAGAGAAATGTGTGAAGCGGGGAGTATATGGGTTAGCCTTGTTGCAAGAGAGGAAAAGATACACAAAAGGGCTCCTTATACATTGGGTATTTACTTTCCAATGGCAAATTTAGGGGTCACACAGGATGGAGAGGTTGGAGGACTAGCTTTAGAATCTTTTATATCACTATGCCCACAGATTCCTAGGCATTGGCATCTGCCCTATCAACACACTCAAAGGACCCTTTCCATCCACTCTGTTTCCTTATCATAATGACTAACATAAAGTTTGCATTCTTTCTTATATATTGTCTCACCAATTAGAATGTTAGCACCTTAAAAGCAGGAGCTAACTCCATTTTCTTTCTTTTTTTCCCCAAAGAAAGAGATTATCACTCTTGCTTTATAGTGAAGTGCTAGAAACATTGCATTGAATAAGTTCATTTCCATTCTTTTGATTACTATTAATTATCTGTAAGTCCTTGGATAAATGATTTAACCTCTCTGTACCTTTATGTTGTAACTTGTAAAATGAGAAAATTGGACCACATGGTTTGTAAGGCCCCTTTCAGTTCTAAAACTATGATCTGAGAGAAAGAAAGGGAGAGAGAGAGAGACAGAGACAGAGAGAGATACAGAGAGAGACAGAGAGAGACAAAAAGGGACAGAGGCAGAGACAGAGATAGTCAGAGACAGAGAGACAGACGGGGAGAGAGAGAAAGAGAGAGATAGAAACAGAGAGAAAGATAAAGGAACACAGAGAGACAGAGAGACTAAGACAGAGAAAAAAGAGAGACAGATGTAGAGAAACACAGAGAGGAAGAGACACAGAGAACGAAAAGAAACAGAAACAGAAAAAGCAAAAGACAGACAAAGACAAAAGAGACAATCAGAGACAGAAACAGAAACAGATACACAGAGACAGAGAGAGAAGAGAGAGAAGACAAAGATTTTACATATGGTTGGACAAATGTTAACATTCATTCAGCTTGTGGTTCAATGGTTAATTCTACTGTCACTAGTGTCTGGCAAATAGTAGAATTTAATAAATTCATATTGATTGATAGATTAAAATGAATATCCATAAAAAATTCACTTCTGCTTTTGGTTTTTTATCTATGCATTTAATCACAGTTCACAAATGTTGCTCTGTTCCCCACTTTCCCTTTTACAGGAAGAATTCTTTTTCACTCCTTTTTTCTTTCTTTTTTTTTTTTTAAATGAGAGACTATTATCTGCTAGTAGTTCATCTTAAACCACTAAAGGTAAAGCTGTTTGGCTTCATCGAGTTTTATCCCAGGAGAACAAGAGAATAAAAGATGAATGCGAGGGTGCACAAGTTCATGGGATTTAAGTAAGAAGTAACTAGACCCTAAAATTTAGACCTCAGAGAAGTGAGCCAAAGAATCTCAACTTCATGGATGTCATAGCCGAGCTAAGACTTTCAGTCATATCTTGTTAGGCATAATCTCTCTTGCCCTGATCACATTGGAGTCTACATGAACTGACTTGAAAATGTGAGTGCTGCAAAGGGAAGATTAGGAACCGTGTTGAATGGCATATTCACCTTTCACAAGCTTTGCTGCTCTGAGAGCTTATAAAATAATATTCTCCTTTATCTAAAGGCAGAAGGGTTTCCCATCCCCCCACAACCCCCAAAAGTGTTCTTTATTTTTTTTCCTTCCTTTCCACCTAACCAAATCCATAGGACAGTATATGCCTGTGTAATCAGAGAAGCAGAGAGCCAGCTTCCCAGACTGCACTGCGATGGCAGAGCAGAGGAAGGGATAAAGCTCTGGGAAGTAATGATACCTCAAACACCAGTTATCTCCCAAAGGTTAGACCCTGGTTGAGCTACCCCTGTCCTCTGCAAAACCCCAGAAAAGAAGAGTGGCTTATTTACCATTTTTAAAAGTTAGACCTTTTCAAAGAGATGCCCCAGGCAAAACATTCTTCCTTTCCCATTTCTCTAAAACTTAATGACTCTTCCTTAGAAAGTTTGACAATGAGAGTTGTTTCGAGAGCCCTGAGAGTTTGCCGGCAGCCACACTGGCATGTAGCCTCTGGTTGTATGTGGGCTGTATGCTCTGGGTGCACAATTGTTTGATTCTAAACTCCTCTAGGCCTGACATCCATCCCAGCATCCTGTAATCAAAAACTGAAATACAGATCAACCTTTCTAAACCTTGGAAGCCTTGCACCACATTCAAGGGATAAGGGAAAAAGCACTGTGTTTCTTACTTCTTTTGGTTGGATGATAAAACAAACAGAGGATTTTTCTTAATGAACCTTGTTGTCCCATATCCAAATAGTTAGAAAATTGTTTCTTATCTCTTGCTTAGAAGGAGGAGATGGAAGGTGATGGTCCTAGTTACCCTAACTTGGAGATGTAAGGGTCACTATTCTGTATAAAGGATAAATCACTATGAGGAGTGAGTGTTTGTGTGTGTGTGTGTGTGTGTGTGTGTGTGTGAGAGAGAGAGAGAGAGAGAGACAGAGAGAGACAGAGAGAGACAGAGAGAGACAGAGAGACAGAGAGATAGAAAGACAGAGATAGAAACAGAGACAAAGATGAAAAAAGCCTGACCACTATCCCCAGGAAGTTTATATTGGCAGGGAGGAGATACCTATCTAACACATACGTGAGGGAGAACATGATAAACTACTTAAAAGAAATACAAATAAAGTTCTGGGAGTTCTGAAGAGGAAGATATATGATCTATTAAGGGATATGGGAGGGGACTGCAAAATCTTTATGGAGGAGTTGACATTTAAGCTAATGTGAGTATTTTTGAAGTGTTTTTAAAAGTGAAATGTGGGACAACATTTTTTCCTATTCTTTCTATGCAGAAATGTTCCTGTTGATAGTCATTAAGTACATAATAAAAAAAGAAAAAAAATGAAATGTAGGAGGGGTGGCAGTAGGGGAGGCAGAAAGAATAGAATAAACAAAGGCATGTAGGTAGAGAAGACAGAAGTGTAGGGGACAATAAGCAATGTAGTTCAACTGGAATATAGAGTGTATGTAAGGGAGTTGTTAGATATGAGGCTAGAAGAAGAGATCTTAGTGTGAAGGGCCTTGAATACCAGTCTAAGGCACTTAACCTTTATTCTGAATTGATCTTTTTCTATCATTAGTCCTCCTTTTGACATCTCAGAGTACATCCCCATGCCTCTTATATTGTTTCTTTATCAGTCTCTGACAACAAAGTGTGTGGCTAGAATACCCTCTTTGTTACTAAAGGTAGCAAGGTAATTCTTCAAGGTAATTCTGCTTATTTGTGGGGCATATTTTACTTGTGAGAATCCTAATGAAAGCATTACAATCTCAGTTTCAACGGCATTCCCATCTTGTATATATTAAGACTATAATCCCTTGGATAGGTTCTAAGAGAGCTATGTCAAGAATTTTTGGTTCTCCCAACAATACAAGAGGACACTGACTTAACTTTAAGGAGTTACATAAAATCATAAAGAATCTTAAAGCTAAAAGGGACCATTCTATTATATAACCCCACTCCACCAACACTTACCTCTGTTCTCAAATAGGATTCCTGTCCCCTATCAGGATTACACAGAGCCTGAAACTCTCAGTAAAGGCACTACTTATATAAAGGAACCATCCTTCATAAGAGTTTAAAATGCAAATAAATTTTCTAGGAGGATGGAATAGGTTAACCCTTTCATACTTGGTAATTCGGTAATTATCTGATTGGAAATTCCTTGTGGGCAGGGATTTGATTTTACACATTTATACCTTCAGCACTTATCACAGTGATAGGTAGAATATGAATCTTTAATGTTTAATAGTTATTATTTATGACATTCCATCTCTTGTCTCTGTGCCTTTCTAAAGGATCCCACATACCAAAAATGCACTCCCTACTCCCTTCCCTCTCTTAGAATCTGAAGCTTCCTTTAAGGCTCACCTCAAGAGCTACCTCCTCCCAGAATCCTGCTTGACCCTTCTTCTTTGTAGGGACCATAAATCTGAGACTGGAAGAGGCTATCTAGTCTAACCTCCTTACTTTGTAGGTGAAGTAACTGTCCAGTTAAAACTGTGATTTGCCCAAGGTCACATACAGATAGCATTAGCTACAGGATTTGAACCCAGCTTTTCTGGCTCCTGGGTCAGCTTTTGCTACTTGCTATGCCTTTTTGCATTTATTTTGCATGGATTTTATGAAAAGGTTAGAGACCTAGCCTGAAATTTTAGGAAGACAAGTACTGCCTCTAATATATATTGGTTATATGATTCTGGGCAAGACACAACTTCTTAATGCCCCAGGGAACAAAGAGACTACAAAAGTGTGGAACAAGTATTGGTCTGCATTGGTAGATTCTTATTTGGAATTCCCTATACCAATGAAAGGGCAGCTCCCTGGTCAGTGGATAGAATGCCCAGACCTGGAATAAGAAAGATGTGAGTTCTCACACTTTTTAATTGTGTGACCCTGGGCAAGTCACTTAACTTTGTTAGCTTCAATTTCCTCATTTGTTAAAAAAAAATGAAGTGAAGAAGGCAATGAAAAACAACTCTTCCAAGAAAGCCCTAAATGGGATCACCAAGTCAAACATGATTTTTTTTTTTTAGGTTTTTGCAAGGCAAATGGGGTTAAGTGGTTTGCCCAATGCCACACAGCTAGGTAATTATTAAGTGTCTGAGGCCAGTTTGAACCCAGGTACTCCTGACTTTAAGGCCAGGGCTCTATCCACTGTGACACCTAGCCACCCCTAAGTCAAACATGATTGAAAAAAAGTTAGAATAAAACAAACAAAATCAGTTTTAATACTATATATATATATATATATAGAATGCATATAAGTATATCTAATATTTATTTGCATGAATACAAATTATTTTAACCAATATAATTTTTTCTCTTGAAAGTTGAAACTGTTTCATTTTTGTCTTCATTTTGTTTTTTTCTCTTAGATCTCCAGGACTCAACAAAACACTTCTTGGATTAGGTTGAACTGAATTGAATTGACTCCTAGTCCATTGCTTTTCATTATCTCAAAGAAGCCTTGACCACCACAGTATGGGGGTCTATACTTCTGTGTCTCTACAACCAATGTTTTATAATGCTCATAGCTTCTCTCTCAGTCCCCCCCCCCTTTCCCCCCCTGCTGTCTCCACACCTCTCTTTCCTTTACTCTAAATGTCTCTTTTTTTTCTGGTTAGTTTTTTTTTGGCTGCCTGTATTTCTCTGTGCCTCTCTCTTGTCTCTTCGCACATAAATAAAACCAATCAGAACAACCACCACTATACAAAGAAATCCAAATCTCCATCTTCTCCTCTTGAGATGAATAACGTCAATGGGAATGAAGAATAGGGCTCCTATCCTGCTAGAACTTGGTCTGAGTACTTAATTTAAAGGAGACCCAATATCTTAACGCATGATTTAGCCTTCTAAAAAGATTGCCTTATAGAAAGTTTTCCCCCTTATCTCTGGAACTGCCACGACTATATGCGCACCAATAAATTTTTCCTTCTATTTGTAAATCGTTGCATATTGTTTGGGTAAAGCTGGCCCCTCAGGCCCACTGAAGCTAGCCGCTTTAAAGCCTCCTGTTTTCCCCTCTCTGATGAGTATGTTTTACTCAGGTAGTGACGCCATTCACACTCTCTATTGTTGCAGCTTGTTGGCACTGGAGGTGGTGGGTGGCCAAGGCTGAATCCTGTGTTTTTTGCTTTTTATTTTCACAGAGGAAATGTGTGCCTGCTGCCTGCTCTGTTTGCTAAAAACAGGGCACAGAAAAGAAAAGACAAACCGGTTAGAAGGGACTGTAACAGTTAGTGAAACCGAGGGATGACTTCATGGGGTCTGATGTGGCTCGCTCAAAGTCAGCAGCCTATCTGGCCAAAGCCAAACCGACTTAGTACTCGGAACTTGACTCAGAGAGTTATCTCCCAGTCCTGAGCAAAAGGGGGCTGCGGTAGTAGAGACTGTTCCGTAATTGGCAACAGGGAAGAAGGCGCTTGTTAAGGTAGAAGGAAAAGACAGAAAGGCTCGAATGATAGAGGTCAAAAAGAAGCAGCTTTACACCATCACTGACCTTGAAGTCCTTCTCTCTCTGCTTGATTAAGGCAAAAAATATTTAGTTAGATAGTCTCTTTGTCCTCCACATGGATAAGCATGTGAAACATGAAAAAATCAATACAGGCTGTCTCCGGTTTAACCAGAATGTTACAGTGGATGGGTTTATGAAATCTCTACGAGGGGAGCACACCGGCTGGCTCGCTCCAGCAGATGTCTCGAAGTTTGACTGAAATGGATCGTATGATTATCGGAATGTTACTCTCTCCTGTACCAACAGAGTACAGGAGAGAGGGATGTTTTGTTCTTCTCTCCATCATCACTTCCTCCGGGCTTTCCTTTTTCTTCCCTTTCTCATTTCGATTCCCCCCCCCATCCATAAGCAAGCCCCCCTCTCCCCCCACCCCTTCCAACCTTCGGAAAGAGCTGCACTGTCTTCTTAAGCAGACTCTCAGAATAGAATAGAATAAACTAGATTAGAATAAAAATCGTCCACTGCGACTTGCGGGAGGGATGCGGGGGAGGGGAAGTGGGGGCTGGCGAAGGAGGCAGATGGTCTCGCTTTACTATGCAGGTGCTGTTCAGCAATTTTTTCCCACCAGTGAAGCTGCTGCACTCCGCACAATGTTTTCCCAATTCACTAGACAATCAAGCCGAGCACAACACGGGCGCGGCGCGCAGCTACAGTGTGCTGAGACAGCAGGTTATCGCCGGTGACTCTGAAGCCGCCTGACATCTGACATGAGCTCCTGGCATGCTGACTTTTTAAAAAATCGATGGGGACAGACCTCAGAGTAACCGAAAGCGCTGTGAAGTTTAACACTGGCGAGGCGGGTGCGGGCCTTGATTGGCTGGCTGGACCCAGAAGGTCAGGGGAGAGAGGCGGTCGCTCCTCATCAGTAGGAACAGAGGCAGATTATTATTTAACCAAAAAAAAAAAAAAAAAAGGAAAAGGAAAAGATCGCACTGAAGTTTCCTAGCCTAATGTTCCAGGGAGGGAGTTGAGCTGCTGCGCTGCCTAATGGGCACTAGACCTCCTCTTTATTAATACAACCTTAAACAAAAGATGAAGGATGTATATGGGGCACCGAGGACGGCCCAGGGAGAACCATAAAGCAGCCACTTGACCTCGATTCTGATAATTTTGTTGAACTTCCTTGAAACTTCCACCTCCTCCCCCTCTCCCTTGCAGCCGGCATACAGCAACGATGCTCTTTTGTTCCAGCACTCTTGAGAAGGTCAAAGAAGGAGGGAGAAACTCCCAAGGTGTGGAATTTTGTCAATGAAATCACTACTCAACAACTTAGATACTCAAGTTGTCAGTGAGGCCAGGGCTAACAATTGAGTCCCAGTTATACTTTCCCTTTTATTGAATATCTCTTTGTCCTTTCCCTGCAAATCATAACTATATTGAGCTTTATTCTATGTAAAGCTTGGCCGACAGAGAAATGGTCAGGAAACATTGCTTCTGGACGTAGGCATGGACTGAGAAAATGATTGAGCCTCTGTTTCCTCACCTGAAAATCTGTAAAGGTTTAGATTAGGCAAATAGGTGGTCTTGGAGAAAGGGGACTCAAATTCACGATGTGCCTCAGATATTTGCTAACTTGTGTGACCCTGGGGAAATCAATTACCATTTTGGCCTCAATTCCTCATCTGTAAAATGGGAAGGTAATAATAACCCACTTCATAGGGTTACTGTGAAAATCATAAAGCACTTTGCAAAACTTGGAGAGCCATTATGATCCTTAGAGATGCTGTGTGACTCTGAATGCTAAACTCTCATGATGTGGACCCCGTGGTTTGTTTCCCCAGGTTATGCAAACACAAATGAAAATATTTAATTCAAGGACATTGCTTTAGGAAAAGAATGAGAAAACATAGTTCTTTTTGACAATATATCCCTCTCAGAATAAAACACAGAATGTTAGGGCTATGAACCTAAGGGATGTCATCTTAACAAGCATTTCCTTCAATTATTAAAACATCATTCTGAGAAAGGGTTTATAGGTTTCATTAGAAAACCAAAGGAGGTCTATGACACAAAAAGGTTAAGAACCCCTAATTTAACCCCCAAACTCTTTTATTTTATCATGAAGAATTAGAGACATAAAGAACTGCAGTTTGTGTAGATAATTGTGTTACTTGAGCAAAATAAGCAAAAAATAAAAATTATAGGAACAAATAATATACATTTTTACATTCTATAATTCTAAAAAATATTTTTAAAAGAAAGAAGGGGGCTTGCTTTGTGTAGATAATTCTACTATGGCAAAATAAACAAAATATTTAGGAACAATTTTTTTTTTTTACATTTTAAAATTCTAAGAATTTTTTTTTAAAGAAAGGATTACCTTGGCTTTTTTTAAAATCCAAATGATACTTTCTTTTTACTGCAACATCTTAGTGCACAGGTCATAACCACATTGAACCATTTGGGGGCACTGAGCCATTTATGGATGCTAAGGCTCCAGCTGTGAGTTTCCGGCCCCTGCCAACCCCAACTCCCTCTCCTATTCAGTTACTCAGAAGGACACCAAACAGCAATCTAGGATAGGATTGTGCCCAGGCATCTTTTGAATCCTCATATTGCTGCTAAAAACTTAATTTTTATATTGGGCCACTGAAAACAAGGTAGGAAAGGGAGATAGATGCAGCCATTCCCAGTATTCCTATATCCCCTAACACTGGCTGGCTGAGTTGTCAGTCAGCCCAATGCCAGTGATTAGATATCAGCCATTTTGCAAATTACAAGATATTTTAAATTTGCATTTTTATGTGTCTGGTGACTATTCCAGGGACCCCAGTAGTGCAAAACTTCTTTTATTCAACCCTGCCTGCATATATATATATATATGTATATGTGTGTGTGTGTGTGTGTGTGTGTGTGTGTGTGTGTGTGTGTGTAAATTTATCCAATGCCCAACTTGGTACTCTTTACTCTCTGAAGGTCAAGAAGAGCTCAGGAAGTTTAATCTACAAGTCCAGCAAATGGACCCCATTGGTTATAGTCTTTCTGCCATGTCTGGACCACCAAAAAATGAATCAGCAGAAGAGTTGAAAGGATTGGTAGTTAAAAGTTAGATGTAGACAACCTTCTGGAGGAGAATACCTAATGAACCAAACAATCAGCAAGTCTTTACTGAATTCTTCTTCTGTGTCCAAAATGGATAGATATACTGGAAACATTACCAAGTGACAAGTATTTGAAGGGATCCTCTGATAGAAGGGGGTGAAATTCCCAGAGGAAAGAACTAGGAAGGACCTTAATGGGTGGGGAGGAAGATAAGAAATTCTGAACCATCAGAGCTATCCAAAAGTGAAAGGGATTGCCTTAGACGTATTGGGGTCTCCTTCATTGGAGGTACACAGGTAGAGTCTGAATGATCATTCTTTAGGGAACGATAAAGTTAGAAATCCTTTTGGGAGAATGGGTTGGAAAGTGTGGTAGATAATGTCTCTTTCAATTCTATGATTGGGTAGTGCCTTAAAATTTATAAAGCTTTATAATGATGTTACTACTTATAACTCTCCAACAACTCTATAGGAATATTAATGGTAATGTTATCCCCTTTTTTATATAAGTAATAAGTATCAGGGGTGGGATTTGAACTCAGGTCTTCTCGATTCCAAGTCCTGCACTCTGTCCATTGTGCTGTGTTGCATTCTAGCAGAAATATATATCTATGTGTATGTGTATGTGTGTATTATCTCTCTCTATATATACATATAGATATTTGTATATATAATATATAATCTATATATCTCCATTATCTGAACTTTTATAATACTTGTTAGCATAGAGCATTAGAATGAGAAAAGAATTTGGAGTCAGAAGACTTGGATTCAAATCTTACCTCTGACTTGCATTGTCCGTATTGACCAATACAATACAATTGCATAAATATTTATTAAGCATCTACTAATAGTCATTTAAACTATAAAGATACAATTGGCAAAAAGAAAGACATTTTTTGCCCACAATTTAATGTGAGAGGATGGGGGATAGAGGAGTGGAATGTGGAGGGCATGGGAGTGGGCAAATAGCATATGAAAGGACCTTGGGGATTAAGTATTCTAAGCTTGAGTTTTTTTCACCTGTAAAATGAAGCAGGTTGGACTAAATGATCTCGAAGATATTATTCAGTCCTAAATCTAGCATTCCCTTTGATTTTCTGACTTGTAATTCTCCCTGATACTGGTAGGCTATATTGCTTCAAAAGTGAATTATATTACCATGTTTTTATGCAATGTATACCACAAAGTCCATAAACTTCTTATGGTCAGTGAATATAACTTACATATCTTTGTCTTCCCCAGAGTGCCTAACTTTGTTATATGTACATGGCAAACATGTAATAGATATTTGAAGATGATGATAAAATGGCTTCCTAGAAGTAATGAACTTAAGTCAGATTCACCTTTGGTAGCAACATGAACCACAAAAATTTTTCTGACACTACCATAAAATATATTTTAGATTTGTTGCAGTGCAAATAGAACATTGGAGGAGGATAAGACAAATGATTTATGGAGAATGAAGGAGAAGCAAAAATGACATGTAAATGATAATGATATTTTCAAATTGGGTTTTGAATATATCAGAAGGAATCAAAGACCAAGAAGTAAGAAGAGTGACCAGCAGATGTACAGGGAGGTACTTGGGAAGAGCTAGAGTAAGTCAGAATGGTGTGGGAAAATACTGAAGAGTTAATACCCTAGCTTTATGAAGATGGTGGTAATTTATTCATAAAACTGATTTGGAAAGGGTCTCAGAGCCCATTTAGTCCATCTTCTCTCTTTTTTATATAGATAAGGAACAGAAGTGCAGTGAAGTTCAATAATGATATATGTAAGTTAGGATTTGATCTCAAGTCTTTTGAATCTTGGGACTGTGCTTTTCCCACTCCTTCAACATTCGGCTTCCCTTCATTCAAAATTATAGTTTTAGAGATTCACCTGAAGTTACTATGAGGTTAAATGACTAATGTGTGTCAGAGGCAAATTTTCTTAACTTCTTGGCCAAGAATTCTTTACTCTGTACTTCCTCTTAATTAGTATTGACATTTCTTGTCATAGTGGTTTCAGAGTCAAGAAGACCTGAATCTGAGTTACTTTTCTGACATAGTGGCAATGTAACCAGGAAAGTCCTTTAACCTCTCAGTGAATGCTCTTTTGTTGTCATTCAGTTATTTTTGACTCTTTGTGACAATATTTAGGATTTTGTTAACAAAGATCCTGTAGTGGTTTGTCATTTTCTTCTCTGACCCATTGACAGATAAGGAAACTGAGGCACACAGGGTTAAGTGACTTTCTCAAAGACACACAACTTGGAAGTGTCTGATATCAGATTTAAACTCAGGAACATGAGTCTTCCTGAGTCCAGGTCCACTATACATTTTAGTTGTCATTCAGGTTTTGGGCAGTTCTTTAATATTCTTAATTGCAGGAGGTCACTGAACTGTATGGGTAAGCGGGTCAGGTGGTCTTGTCATATAGAAATTCCCCATTTCAATGAAATCACCAATCTAGTCCGGATACCTATAGCCCATTAAATGTATTCAACACATTTTAAAAATCCATTATCTCATTATCTTCCCAACAATCCTATGAGGTTGGCAAAGTAAAGTCTATTAATCCCTACTTTAACAGATGAGGAAATTGAATACCTCATCCAAACTCACATAGCTAATCCGATGTTTTCAGTATTAAAGAAACTCAGAGAGAGCATATTCGAGTCAATCAGGGGCTTGGACAAAGGGATACAAACTCAAGTCTTCTCTATGTTTATCGGTTCAGCTCCTTTCACTATCTTCCAATAGCTGAAATATATAAAAACACAGACTTCCAACCAGTGACCTTAGAAAGTCAGTAACATTCCTTGCTCCTGGCTCCCAGCCTTTGCCTTAAGCAAAGAAACCTTCTAAAGGAAAAGAAGCCTTCCTTCCCCTGCCCCAGTTGGCTTTAACACCTGTCAAAACTCCAAGCAGCCTTTTGAAATTGTGAATTTGATATGGCTGAACTGAATCGTATTCGCTCCTTTGTGTTTGGAGAGAGAAAAATAACTCGATGTTCTGCTCAAGGTATAAAACATCTAAAGTTGAGACAATCGTTTGTGCCAAACTGCTCCTATCATCATCGGGTTCAAGTAGAATTAATTTTCCTCCTCATCATTTCCTGGGTCTAGAGAAAGGGATTTTCTTTTGAGACACCTCTGGGGCAGAATGAGTCAAGGAAGCTTCATTTGCAGTTTGGGAACTCTACCCCAGAATCCCAAAGATGGATTTCAGTTCATCAGGAAGGCAGGAGCTAAATTTTTTGGTCTGAGCGTCTGCTGTTAGCTCACTCTTTGATCCTAAAAAAGATTTAAATATCCTCTTGCTTCCCTGAGATAGAAATAATGTGATGCTTAGTCTCACTCCATGCTTCTGATAATAACAACATATTATATCTAACACTTCTACAATGCCTTCTACTGTTGTTTTACTGAACACATATTTTCTGAATGGCTGTGTTAATGTTAGACTAATGGGGAAGCAAACTACTACACAGCTTTATAATTAATTAACAATATAAGGCAGTATATAGTATCTGGTAGCTAGGTGGCACAGTGGATGGAGAGTACTGGGCTGGATTCAGGAAGGTTAACCTTCATGAGTTCAACTAGCTGTGTGACTCTGGTCAAGTCACTTAACTGTGTTTGGTTCAGGTTCCTCACCTGTAAAATGAACTGCAGAAGACAATGCTAAACCACTCCACTATCATTGCCAAGAGAACCCCAAATTGGGTCACAAAGAGTTGAACTTGACTGAGATGATTGAACAACCATAGAAAGTGGCATGAATAATTCAAGGATCAATGCTATTTAGGAAGTCTTGTAAAAAGACCGTTAGTTTTAAAGTCAGGGAGATGAGTTCAAATTTTACTTTAGACACAATGACTATATTACTCTGGGCAAGTCATTTAACCTCCATTGGTGTCTGTTTCCTCATTTGTAAAGTGTTTGTTGTGAATAATATATATGTTAATAATATATTTAAATAAAATATAAATAAAAAGGTTTTGCAAACCTTAAAGTGTTATATACATTAGATCCTTTTATTATTACAGTGGAGGTGATAGCTGACCTCTTATCCTCTCTCTCTGCTACTCATTGCCTTCCAAGACTCCTGATCCTCCTCTGAACTCACCAACCCAAAAAGATCTAAAGATTTTGACCCAATCACACCTCCTTCAAGGTAACAACTGAAGTTGTCATACACTTTATTCCATCAACTACTATTGATTCATTTTCTATAATAGGCAAGACATGCTAGATATTAGGAGTATAGGCAAAAATGAAATGGTTCCTGCTCTTGTGAAGCTTTTGTACTATTGTTGTGGAGTCTTGCCACAGGACCCATAGAAACACAAATACAAATTTCTCAGGGATGCTCCTCCTCAAGTTGACCTTTGAACTCTGATCACTATTGGAGAGCAGCAATCTCTTTATAATGAGAAATTAAGACTTGGACTCAACTGTGTATAGAATAGATGCTTTCTGATTCTATAGGACAGTGAGGCTGATGACTTTGCAAAACTCTGCTTCACTTAAATCCAAGTCATCACAAGTCAAAATATTACCCTGTGATGTCATTGGTTTTCTTTGAGAAGGATAAACAACACTCTGCTTTCAGAGTACTTTGATATCCATTATAGAACTTTATCCTCATAATAGTCCTATGGTTCAGATGAAAGAGAGTTGTATTTAAAATCAGAGGACCCAGAATTTGAATCTTGACTCATATTAATACATCTGAACCTTAGCCAGTCACTTAGACTCTTTAGGATTCAGGCAACTTATCTGTTAAATGAGGAGTTTGGTTTAGTTGGCTTTTGAGTTCTATTCCAATTCCAATTCTATGATGCTATGGTGATGATCATTTCCTGGTTAGTTCACAAATTCCATAGAACTCATTTAGCTCTGGTGTTTGCTGATATATAGATCTCCCACTTTTGATATCATTTCTTTAATATGTAAACCTTTACTAATCTAACATTATAATAATATCCTTTCTCCTGATATTATTGGATAATATCAAATTTTTAGAAATTTTACTCCAGATTTGTCGCTGATTATTTGAATACTTTGTTGAGCATAAAATAAATTGGTTGTTGTATGTCTCTCTGTGTATCTAACAAGATATCCTTGAGTATTTCTATATCAATTTCCAAGGGCAGAGACTATGTCTTATTTGTTGTCGTTTTTATTGAGTCATTTCAGTAGTGTCTGACTCTCTGTGGCTACATTTGGGATTTTACTTGCAAAGATTTTGGTTTGCCATTTCCTTCTCCAGCTCATTTTTATAGATGAAGAACTGAGGCAAACAGTGTTATGTGACTTGCCTAGGGTCACATTTGAACTCAGGTCCTCCTGACTTCAGGGTCAGTGTTCTATTTACTGAGTAATCTTGTTACTCTACTTATCTTTGTAAAAAATATGCATATTTGGGATTGCTTGGAGTATGATCTGAGCTCCCCAGCAACTCTAAAGATACTTATGATTCAATGCTACAGAGTCTGACTACATGTGATTTCATTGCATAGGAAACTTGCAATGAGGAACTCCTATGAATGCAGGTCTGTTCCCTCTCTGCCCTTTATAGTAGTAGAGAGTTGTACAGGGTAACTTTAATGCTCTGGCGTCATACAACCAGTATGTGTCATCAGGAATTGGATCATTTATTGATTCCAAGGTATAATTACTATTATTGTTACTACTATTATTACTCTTTCTCCTCTTCCTCCTTCTCCTTTTCCTCCTTCTTTACTTCTTCCTCTTCTTCCTCACTACTACTTCCAAAACTACTACCATTACCACAACTGCTACCACTATTACTAATACTTACTACTACTACTACCATTCCTATCACTACTACTACCACTTCTCCTCCTCCAGAAATAATATAATAATAATAAAAAAATAATAAAGATTAATTTATTTGACATTTAAATAGAACTTTATAGTAACTAAACTTCTTTATATATATATGTATATACATACACGTATATATGTATATACATATATATGCTACCTCATTTAATCAGCACAAAATTTGAACAAGGCTATATATGCTTTTAGGGGTTTAAAGGACTGGCTTTAAAGTTAGACTCAATTTCAAGTTCAAGTTCTCCCTACACATACATACATATATATACATACATACATACATATATATACACACACACACACACACACACACACACACACACACACAGTGGGTGACTCTTTGGGCACAATCCTCTAAATGGCATCCATGAACTTTAGAAAATATATTTTGCTTTCACAGCAGCCCTTTTTGTATTGGCAAAGAATTAGAAATTGAGGGGATACCCATCCATTGGGGAATGGCTAAACAAGTTATGGTACATGAGTACTATGGAATACTATTGTTCTATAAGAAACCATAAATGGTGGGACTCTAGAGAAGCATGGAATGACTTATGGGATCTGATGCTGAGTGAAAGGAGTAGAGCCAAGAGAACAATGTACACATCATCAACACCATTGTGTGATGAACATCCTTGATGGAAGCAGCTCATCTCAGCAGTTCAGAGAGCTAGGATAACTGTATTAGACTGACTATGGACTATGTTAACCCCATCCAGAGAAAGAAAAACAAAACAAAACAAAACAAAACACACACACACACACACACACACAGACACACACATGAATAACCCTTCAGAATCTGGTGAACACTTTATAAAAATTATCTCTTATGTATCTCTTTCCCTTAATCCTAATTCCTCATACTGAAAATAACTAATTTGTAAACATGTTCATCTAATTATATATGAATAATGCTAACCTGACTGTTTGCCACTGAAGGGAGGGAGTGAGAAGAGAGGGTGGAAGGAAATTTTGTAACTTAAAAATATGCATGTTGCATATGGATGAAAATAAATAAAAATATATTTTGATAACTGAATTTTCATAAAATTGCTTTCCTTTATAATTATATATATTTAATTTTAGGCATTAAAAAAAACCACTATATTGAAAAAAGAAGATTCTTATGTTTTATCACATTGCCAAAAGGAGTCATAAAACAAAAAGACTTAAGAGTCCATCCCTAAAAGCCAGTCTGCATCAGTATAAGGAGTTTCTTCTCTGGGAATTCTCTAAACCCTGATGAAAAGAGAAGTTTAGATCAAAAAAGCAATTGAAAGAGTTAAGTGGCATAAACATTCCATTTAACAGTTATTTTTGTTCCCATTTTACAAATGAGGACACTAAGGCCTAAATAGATTAAATGGCTTGCTTAAGGTCTCATAGCCAGAGTGTCCTAATTAGAGTGCAGGCTCTTTTTTTCTTATACCTAAATTCCTTCTTATATGCCCCCACTCGACCCTTAGGACAAGGCTTAGCACATATATTTTCTGATTTGTTAGTAGCCTTCAGATTGTTTTCATAAAGTTTTCCAACTCTTCAGCAGAAAACAAAATGAATATCATTAATTAAGAACCCATTTGAGTGCTTGCTCCATACTATATGAAATTCAAAACATAGTCTTTAATCATGGGGAGCATATACAATTTAGTCTAGGATATAGAATTCATATCCAAGTATGACAAGTTGACAAGTTCAAGTTAATTTTCAGCTTTATAAGAGCCTGGTTTGGAAAGCACAAGAGCCAAGTTTGAATAGAGGCTCTGTTTATCATTAGACCCTTGAGTAAATCACTTGGTTTTCTGAGCCTCCATTGACTTATTTAAGAATAATGACAATTAATACCAAGTAGCATTTCTAAAGCATCTTAAGGTTTGTAAAGTGCTCTATGTACATTATCTCATTCAATGGAAATGAAGGTAGACTAAAAGATTGCCAGTTGTTTTAACTCTAGATTCTTTGATTTTAGGTAGAGACCAAACTGGGGAGTAAACCTGATAAGAATTTCTAAAGAAGTTGATCTGGGCAAAATTTTGAAGAAGAGCCATAGCTTGGTGGCATATTTGAGGGAGTTCTTAGGGCTTTCTGTTGTTCTCCATTTAAAAGAGTAAATGAGTTGAATTGCTCCATTCAGCCTTTTGAATCTGCTGTGGATTCTGTCCAGCAATATAAATTTAGATATAGAGAGGACCTTAGAAATCATCGGGTCTAATTTCCTCCTTTTACTGATGATGACTGAGATTCAGAGACCTAGATGACTTGCCCAGGGAAATATCAATAGTAGATTTCACCACAGATCTTGTCTCCAAGGCTTTATTCACCATTCTATGCCATCTTTTCAATAATGCAGGGTGTCTCAGAAATCTTTATACAATTTTAAACATTTAAAAATTAAAACCAAAACCCCTACACTAAGACATTTGGAATACTCTGTATAATACTGTTTTATATTCTCTTTTGTTCAGATTCAAGTCTTTGTGAGCCCTTTTAGGGTTTTCTTGGCAAAAATACTGAAGTAGTTTGGCATTTCCTTCTCCAGCACATTTTTATAGATGAAGAACTGAGGTAAATAGGGTTAAGTGACTTGCCCAGGGTCACACAACTGGTATGTATCTGAGGCCTGATATGGAATATGAGTCTTTCTGACTTCAGGCCCAGCACTGTATCTCCTGTACTAGCCGGTATATAGTCCAATCTAACTACTTAGTACTCTGATAGAATGGGGAAATGTTAATTGGTCATTATCTGATTTGTCAATTCATCAGGAAGGGTATTTACCTTTCAGGATCTCTGTGAAGAAGGAAGCATATTCTATATCTTAAAGTCCTATAAAGTTGTGAAATATTATGGGTGTCTTTGCTATTATGTAGTCAACATATCAACAATACCAACTATGCATACAGCTCTACATTAAGAGCTGAGAATATTTATTAAAAATAATCCCTGAACTCAAGAAGTTAATACTCTAATGGTGGAGGCCAGATACAAATAATATACATGACTTGAATTAGGACACATTGGAAAGTTGAAGAAGTTTAGACACATTTCCCACCTCTTATGAGAAAGGTAGTGGAACAGACTATAGGTTTGGATAAGATAAACAATGTCAGATGTAGCCAATATATAGATTTGTTTTGGAGACTGTGGTTAGGAGTAGAATCAGGATAGCAATCATTAGGATGTGATTGAGACCATTAAAAAATGGAAATGACCATCAATGCTAAATGACCTTGTAGTGCTGGTAAATGAAATTGGGAAAAATGGGATGCATATGACTCAAAATAGTAGAGCTAAAGGGGGACCCAAAGAATTACTAATCTCATTCCATTCATTTTGCAGAGACAGATATAGAGGGAGAAAAAAAATTACTTACAAGACCACAGATGATCACCACCTTCTTCATTATACTCTTTCCTCTTTGAGTATTCCTGATTGCTTTCCCTTGGTTACCCTTGTACCTTAATATTTAATTAATTCTCAGGTCTCTTCCAGTATCTTCTTTTATGGGCATGCCTATGTCCTCTGTCCAAGGTTCTATCCTGGACAGCCTTCTTTCCAAACTCTCTCACTTGGCAATCTAGTCAACTCAATTATCATCCTTTGCAGGTTATTTCCAAATGTATCTATCAACTTCAAGACTCTTATCATCAATCCTGCATCATCAACTGCCTTGTTGGACACTCCAACTTCTTATGTCCTTTAGGCATCTGAAACTCAAAATGTACAAATATAATTCATTATAATTTCCTCCAAACCCTTTCCTCTTCTGAACACCCCTATTACTGCCAAAGTCACAATCATTCTTCTTTTACCCAACTTTGAGAATCCAGTGTAATCCTCAAGAATTATTTCACTAACCCTTAATATCAAATCAACTGACAAATTTTATCTTTTTTTATTAGCACATCCTATATATTTCTTTTAATTCACATTTCTTTTAATCCTGTTCTTATTCTTGTCACTTCTAGCCTCCATTAGTAAATTAGCCTTCAAATTGTTTTTCTTGCCTCATAGGTTTCCCTTCTATCCTCAATTTAGTCAAAATAGAATAGGTCTGACAAGGTTCCCCTCTTGCTCCATAAATGCCAGTTGCTCCCTATTACTTCCAGAATCAAATATAAAATCCTTTATCTTGAATTTAAACCTTTCACAATTTTGCCCTTTTTACTTTTCCAAACTTCTTATATCCTATTTTCGTTCACTCTCTACAATTTAGTCACATTTGCCTACTTGTTCCTGTACACAATCCTCCATCTCACATCTCCACATGTTTGCAATAATTCTTCCCCAAAGGAGGAATGCTGGCCCTGCCAGCCTCAACTTTTATAAGAGAAGGTGATTTTTAAGACTCAGTACAAGGGCCACCTTCTTCAAGAGGCTTTTCCTGCCCCTTCTGACTCCCAGCTACTAGTATTAGTTATCCTCTCAAAGGATACACTATATCTTCTCTCTATATATCTGGAATATATCTAGTTATTTACATGTCATTTCAGCCATTAGACTATAAGCTTCGTAAGGGTAGGGGCTATTTCTTCATATCTCCAGTTCTTATCATAGTGCCAGATACAAATAATTTCTGATTGATTGATTTATTGATTGATCATTGATGAGAGTTTAGCATTTTCAATTCAACACTCTTTCCAACAAATGACTTTGGTTTTCTTCAAAAAAGGACTAGGTCTGGATGCCATTGTGTTGGGGCTTAAAACACAATATCATTGCAATGGAAGCACAGAGCTTTGGGAACCCACATCAGTCTTTTAATGTGCTCAGCCAGTTCAATTGTATTAGCACCCATTTCCTCTTAATGGCATGGTGCTTAACAAGTTTCCATTAGCTCTTCTGGAGTTAATCAGGCATATATGGCTGTCTATTAGGTAGAGGGTGTGAGAGACAGTGAGGAATCAGGTCAGCAAAAGAGTGTAAAGACTTCCCCATTATAAGGAAGCTTTGTGGGGGCTCTCTTAACAAAATCAGACTTAGGAAAGAATAAGATAAAAACTATGGGCTAAGGCTTACATTACAAAAAAAAGATTCAATTTAAAAGTGAATATCTGGTCCTTTAGATTAAACTGTGAACTCCGAGGTTTCATTTAAATGTTTGTTTACAACTCATCTACTCTTTCTTCTGAGGCAGGGTGAGGGTGGTCCTGGCTGGTTATTTTGGGAACCATTGCTGTTGGGACATCCAAAATGATAACATCTTAGAAATTATATTATATGAGTCAGATGGAAGAAATAATTTCTTTTATGTTTAAATCATCAGTAATACGTTTCTTCAATTAAGTGAAGTACACATAGCAAAACAATTCCCATTCCTATTCTTATTCCCATTATAAACTAGATGAATGTTAAAGGTACCCTTTTTTCCTCTTTCCATTCTGAGATTGGTTGTTGATATCTCATGTTCAGATGACACATTCAGTGTTTTGGGACTGCTTTTTGGGGGGAGGGGACAGAACTAAACCCCCCAGAAAAGGTAGAATTTTGACTCCCTAAGATTAGAACAAGAAAATGTTACTTCTCTGTACAAAAAGATCAGTGGTGCCCTATTGCCTTTAAAATAAAGCAAAAGCTTCCTTGTTTGGCATTTAAAACCCTTCCTTATTTCGTCTCAATCTATCATTCCAGACTGATTTCACATTACTGCCCTCTCACAGATTCTACTATTTGACCCAAGGCTGCTTTACCATTTTATTTGTTTGTTTTAACTTCATAGATATTTTGGGGAATATGGTGAAACCTATTGACCTCTTATAAAAATGTTTCTAAATGTATAAACTAAAATAAATAGAATTACAGAGGAAACTAATTAAAATTAGAGTTATCTAAAATATGTTTTAATAGTGATTATAATATGATATGAACACTAAAGTTATAAAATTATGTTTAATGTCATTTGCATAGTTATAATACTTATATAATTTTATAATAGAAATATATGATGTAATAATTATATAATATAATCATATTATGTAATCATGCTTATATGTAACTTTTATATCACACAAATTCCTAGATATTCCTCCTTGTTTTGCAAGACTGTACCAGATGCTTGGTATGGACTCCCTCCATACTTGTGTCTCCTGGAATTCCTAGCTTCCTTCAAGGTTCTGCTTAGATGACACTTTTTCTATATGAAACCTTCTTGTTACCTCCTTCTACCTCCACTTCCCCTACTATTAATGCTCTCCTCCAGACTATATTTTTTTTTACTTTGTCTAGATTTTATTTTTACTTATCTATGTATATCCCTTCAACAGATTTTATGTACCAAGGCCCTAGCAGGTAGCTTGATGAATGAAACATAACAAACTCAAAGTTGCCTTTCTGCTTTACTATAATTTCCCATTTTCTTCTAAGAATAAATCCCAGACAGGAAGGTTAAGGAGGATTAATGTTAGGACCTCTCTCCATTTTAATTCTGTTGGTGAATCAGAGTCAAAGGGGAGATGTTTGTGATTTGGGCTCCCTATTGAATGATTTAAAATAAAAATGAGACCTTGTCAGAACGTCATCTTGTCACTAGGCTTATTACTCATTAAATCACTGATAGCCATCCAAGTTGAGTCCTCTTTACAAGATGTAGAGAAAGGGGGGAAGAATCTTTGTTGAGACAAAGTGCTATCAACCTTACACTCTGCAAAGCCCTGGTTGGGATGACATTAAGCAAATAGGTTGGATGTATGGTCAGGTGTAACTAATTTCTCACTAGCTAATTTCTTTACAGTTAGGATGACTCATTGAACTAAAAGTGGTAATTTTAGGGAGGGAGCAGTAATAATCTTCTTGGCCAGTATTTTAGGTACTCCTACATTCACTTTATAACAACCCCACCATGTCATATCATAGTAGTCATTATTTGGGAACCTTCCATGGTGGAAAGAGTAGAGGTCTTGCTTCTAACTTTTCTTGGTAAATGATGGACCTTCACTTACTGTATTGAGATTGGATATGAGTAGGGGACAAAAGAAAGGTACTATCTTATTGAATGAACTCACCAATGGATGGGAATAGTCATCAAAAGTAGTAGAGGCCTGAATGGGAGAGTTTAACTTTTTCCTGCCCTCTTCTGATTCTTATAATGAGACACCCTATACCTGCTTGGGGCCTCTCTCTCCGGAATTACAGGTAATAAGGTAAAGCTGATGTTAATGGTTTATGACATGAATTCATTTTGAGAACTGTATGCTTCACCTATTGCTTTTATTTTTCAATTTGGGTCTGTTAGGTATTAATAGCTTTTGGGCTGTGTTTTCCATTTTAATCTTGCATTTTCTCATTTCCAAGTAGATTTCTTCTTTCAATTTACACAAACATTAAACCTCCATTTCCTGAAGGAACACCTCTTAACTCATTTCTCTCTCTCTCTCTCTCTCTCTCTCTCTCTCTCTCTCTCTCTCTCTCTCTCTCCTCATTCTTTTTCTTTCCTTTTTTCCTTGTTTCTCTGTTTTTTCTTGCTCATTGGCTTTTTATTTTTCCTTTACTTTCTTTTCTTTCTATTTATCTTCCTTTCTTTTTCTCTCTCACATTGCCTTTTCCCTTCCTTATTTCTTTTTTTCCTTTCTTCCTTTTCTTCTTTTTTTGTCATTTCACTTTCTTTCTTTCTTTTCACCTTATAAAACTTTTAGGAGCATATACCAAGTCATGCACTTTCCTTTCCATTATTTAAGTTATAGAAGAGGAAGAAAGTGAAGGTCCACTATACTGCCTCTTTTAATGGATATAAAAGGCAAGTATTCAGAAGATGGTGATTTTCCATCTCAGTAGGAGAGAACAAAAGGATGTCCTACAGTTAATGACAAAAGCCATAAATAAAAAGTTTATAATAACAACCATTCAATAAACATCTATCTCTCTTTGTTTCATATATATATGTATATATATATATATATATATACATATATATATATGTATATGTATACTTAACAATGAGTCGGTATAATGAGTCCAGGTTACATTGTAACATTTATTTCACAATCCATTCCATCACATTTTCTGTGTTCCAGTCAGAATGGGCTTCTAGTTGTTCCCTAATCTGGTTTGAAATTATTTTGCCTCATCTCATAATTACATAGACAATGATGCATCCATGATTATGAGAATGCACCTTTTCTCATGTCTGCCTATTGGAATATATCTCTTGTATCAAGACCTAGGTTAAATAAATCTTCCTTCTTGAAGCTTTCTCTGATCTATCAATATAAAAGTAATTTCTCCTTACCCAAGTTTTCTAAGATACTTTGCTTGGATGTAACATTACAGACTACCTGGAATTAGTCTTATCTAAATAAATGCCATACCCATATCTATCCCTAGTGAAAACAGTAGTATGATACAAAGAAAAAATGACTGGATTTGAGGTTAGAGAATCTAGGTTTAAATCTCACCTTGTCACTTACTAACTTTGTGACATTGAACAAGTTACCTAACTGCTCTGTATCTCAGGTTTCTTCTCTGCAAAATTCTAGAAGTTAAATTAATTAACCTTTATTGTCCATTCCAACTCTAAAGACAGGATCTGACTTCTCTGAGTTTATACACCTAAACAATGGGTAACACAATATATTACAGAGTTGTTGCATGTAAAATCATTGCAAACCTGATGACTCTATATGAATATGTTAGTGGTAGACTAATATTTCCTTAAGAAGATCATATATATATGCATATATATATATATATATAAACAATTTTCTTTAATATATCCATTCCTAATTTAGCACAGGACCTTGTACAGAAGACTAGACTTTACCTGTGATTTTATTCATATTATAAAGTCTAAATAAGGAGACTTCTAACAATGCTAGTTGACATCTCTCTGTAACTTTATAATCTTAGTGAGCTGTGTTGGTCAGTGAGGAAAAATTATTTAAGTGACTATGGGTCTGCTTATATCAGAGACCAGATCTACCTGATTCTGGGCCAGCTTGCTATCTAATATTCCCTGCTGCCCTTCTTCCTTCCATGTTTTATTGAATGAGACACTATTCTTATCCTTATGGGATGTATTCTCTAGCTGATGAGATCAGATTTATGCCCATGAATAATAATGAACAGGGCAGTAACAAGTGCTAAATGAATGAAGCATATAACAGTTCAAACGAAGAGGTCACTGCTGGTTGACCTGGTCAGGAGATGCTATATATGAATGAGATAGGATGTGAGCTGAGCCAGAAAGAATGAGTAGACTTTAGCCCATAATGGACATTGTGGTTGACAGGGGAAGAAGAATAAGAGAAGCACAGGTCAGGATGGTTTAAGATAGGTTTAGGGTATAGTAAGTAGACCAGTTTGTTGTTTGTTTTTGTGTTTTGGGAGCTCAGAGTTTTGTATAAAGTAATTCTGGGAGGGGTTAGCAACAAAGGGTTTTAAGACCCAGTTGCAGAGAACCTTAAATAGTAAACTAAAGAGTCTAGATGATATGGCTAACATACCGGGACAGATGATGAAAAGAAGTTCTAGATCTAGAATTTATTTCAAAGGAATCTTTTAAGAATCATTAGAATTCTTATATACTCAGAGTGGTTGAGACAGATACCTTGCTGGAAGCACGAGAATTGGGTACTATGTGATCTTTGTTGATCCCTTTCCATGTCTATAATTATCCTGAACTCCTCATTCCCCACAATGTCAGGCTGGCAGTTGAGTCACAGCTCTCATGATCCTAGATGGCAAATTTGAGACACCCTTAATTGGATGCTGAAAAAACTAAGCCTGCCTCCCAATGGCTCCAATACAAGAGTTATGGTTGTTTACTGTAACACTAAGACAGTCCCATTAACAAGAATGATGGGAAACTGCATCACAGCATTATTCTTAGCAAAAGACTTGACAAATATGTTTTGTAAATGAAGGAGCTACAATAGAGAAAACATATAACACTCTTTCTCCCCACCCCCACCCTCTCCTTTTTTTTCCTCCATGAAATGGTTGGATGTTTAATGCTTTATACATTATTCAAGGCTCCGTTTTCTACTGTTCATCAATACCCTAGTCCACAGCAGCTAGAAGCTTGTAACAACTGACAAATGTAGACAAAGCATGCTGCTTAACCCAGGAACAGTGGGTCAGAGAACAAACAGGAAAATTTATTGTCTTCACTATATTACTGTTGGAATGGAGAAGTAAATGAATACCATACGTTATGGCTTATCACTTACAGTATGAGTGTATCGCGAATGGCACAGCATGTCCTACTTAAATAATACTGATGGATAACACACAGCCAGCTTTTGTTCATTGCTGGGTTTTGTCTTGTCTGTGGGTTGTTTGGAGTTACTTGGGGTGAGAGAAATAGAGGAAAACACACATATAACCTTGGTATCAGGAGGGGGACCATGGAAGCTTGCATTTCTTCATGCCTTAAATACCTAATGTATGGCATGAGATGGGAAGAGGGAAGATGTGAATTGCTAGGTAGAAAAGAGAAAAATGAGAGAGAGAGAGAGAGAGAGAGAGAGAGAGAGAGAGAGAGAGAGAGAGAGAGAGAGAGAGAGAGAGAGAAGGGGGAGAGAAAGGAAGGGGGAGAGTGAGGAGGGGGAGAAAGAAATAGAGGGGGGGAGAAAAAGAGAGAGAAAGGGGAAGAGAAAAGAGAGTGAAAGAGTATCTCTTGGACATTTATTTCTTATAGGTCTAAGGACAAAAGTAACCAGGGAGACCTGAACAGAGACAGAGATCTAGCATCACTGATAGAATGAAAGTTCTTTGAGGGCAAAGACTGTTTCATTTTTGTCTTTGTGTTGTTTGTGCTTAGCATAATTCCTGGAAAACAATAGGCACTTAAAAATACTGATTGATTGATCAACAACCCTCCTCACAAGTGACAGGATTAAGAGAGGTTTATCACTGTATCTATGAATAATATAGCTAAATGAGTTGGACAACTGACCAAGGGAAGTTGTGGAATTTCTTCCCATGAAATCCCTTAAGAAACAGCAGGATTTTTCCTGTTCTCAGACTCAGTGAATGAGAATCCTGGCTAGATAGATGAGTATAAAAACACTATTCTATTTTCTTATTTTTGGCTATCTAAACAATAGTGAATTATCCATAGTCCTGGCTATTTAGGGAAGGAGACTTAGACTGAGGATTTCTGTACAATTGTTCTGATGTTTGTAAAGAAATAATATATGGTGTTGTTCAAGAGAACAGGATTTAGAACTAGAGGTGACCTGTGTGATTTCTAAATCATATGGTCTGATCTCACTTTACAGATAGGTGTTCAATGGGATTGTTCAAGATCACAAAGGTATCCTCAGTATGCTATCTGGGGCATTTTTCTTGTATTGAATCACTTGAAGAGAAAAGAGAAGATATGTTTAGTATTTATGGCTGTTTCAGCATATTCTACAACTGACCATTGGAGCTCTCAATCAGCATTGTCCTGCCAACAAAATTGTCTTGATGTTAAGTGGCACCTTGTCCAGCCATTGACATCAGTAGTAAGAGGAAAGAGGGTTATTCTTCCACAACATTTTTTTTGGGTGCTCCATTAGTTCTGAGGCTCAATTAGTACAAATTATTGAATGTAACTCTTTAGCAAAACAAACTCTTATTCTATATGCTTTCATCTTTCAAAAGTCTGATGGAATTATATCACACTTCTAAAAATTAGAACTTTGGCCTACCAAGAAACATAAATTAATCTTTATTAGTACTTATTTTGAAGAATAGCATAGTTTTCCTAGGTTTCAAGGATTTCAGTGCCTTTCTGAAATCTATAGATTATCTCCCCACACTCATTTTCACCATCAAATTCCTCTACTCTGTTTCAACTAGTTGTAATTCAGAATGATCAAAAATGAATTTTTTTGAGTTTTTCATTTACATCATCTTCGGATCCATCCTGAACTCCTTCCTGACCCCATGGTAACCTATACATCCTTTAAGAGAGCAATACTAAACTTTTTTTACCATAGACCACTGAAAGTGGGTAAATGATTCTGAAGAACACCTAGATCTCAATTGCCAACACAAAGAAAATTGCACCAAAATCAATGGACAGAAGAACAGAATGCAGTTTTTGATGAGACATCCAATAAAGTAAAACATTTGCTTTAGATTAGAAATCTAAGAATAGAATGATTAGAAATCTTGACAAACTGTTAGTCAATGCAGAAGCGAGTATAACAGTCTTCAATGACAGATATTCAAACTGCAAAAAGTTCAGCCACTGTAATACCCAAAGATAAGCAATCAGCCTAAAAGAAACTGCACTAGACGAAATAATTCGGACTAGGGAATTGTGTGAAAGGTGTTGTGGAAAAAAATAGAATATAAGATCCTTTTAGTCAGACAAGAATTTGTTTTATATTCCTAGCAGTCTAACATAATGCTTGAAAGAGAGCAGGTGTTTAATAAGTGCTTATTGCTTGATTGATCAATAGAAAGGTTATTAGAGACAAGACTGTGCTTGTAAATACTTAACAATTGTCTCTGGAAAATAAAATTTTTTTGAGACATGTTTAAATTTAATCTGCATTATTATCATTTTCTCCATCACTTCCTAAAGTGATTCTTAGACAATTAACAAAACAATAAATCATGCCCTGATTTTTGGTATTTGTTGATTTCTGAGGTGTAAATGTTCACAATAAAAATTTAACAATGTGTTCTACAGAGCCAGTTGGAACTAGTTCAGTTTGATTATAGATCACATTACCAAAAAGAGGGGATCATTATCTAGTCCAAATGTAATTTTACAGGAGAACAACAACTGAGGTCTTGGAGGATTAAATGACATAGGTAGTGAGCAAAAAAGCCAAGAATTATACTCTGACTCCAATTAGAACATATTTTGAATGTGAATGAATCAATCAATGAAAAAATTCATGCATAAATATATTAATGAAAGTAATAATAAAAATGTATTAATGAAAAAGTATCAGGCACTGTGATAAGTTCTGGGAGTACAAATATAAAAAGGAAAGATCATATCTACCTTTACTGAGCTTACATTCCCACCACCATACCATACATGATCCTCCTCATTCTTGTTACTCCTTTACCTATTCTCTGCCCTATTCCTTCAGAAGAGACTGAGGCTTCTCATTAACACAAAATCCATAGGTGATCAAATTAATTATTTTATTCTTCCAGATCTTCTCTCTCTCTCTCTCTCTCTCTCTCTCTCTCTCTCTCTCTCTCTCTCTCTCTCTCTCTCTCTCTCCATATATATTCCCCTTATATACAAGGGTTCTGGGGAATAGGAATGTGGGAACATTTTTCATCACACATAGGATCTCATTGTAAGGTGGCTACTTCTAAATGAAGTAAGTCATAGGTATTATCTGAAATATTTATAAAACTTTCCTGTACTCCCAAGGCAATTTTTCCAAACTCCGTGCATTGGTTTTCCTTCTCTTGATATTCCAAGTGCTAAGTCTTTGTATTAACTTCCTTAGAAGCCTTTAGTTAACTGGAGAGAAAGAGCTGGATTTCTGTCTATACTGATTGGACCATTCTTATATAATTTGTAAGATGGCAAAGGAATGACACACTATTCCAGTCAGGGAAGCTGGTGTTGTTTATCAGCAGTTGCAGAAGCTAGTGAATAATTCTGGGCTGCCGGTAAACTGCAATCTACCAGATTAATTAAATCTGACTTTTAAAGCCATTTTACTATACATATGAAGCCTTGCCAACAAATACAGTATATGTGCATGTACTCAGTGCTCATATCAGGGCTCCTCATTTTTCACTTATTTCCCTTTAGTCTATGGTTGTGAGATGGATAGGAAGATGAACATCCTTGGTAGTACAAATACTTCTGCTTTCGGTAAGATCAGTTTAAATAAGTGATGTTATTATAAATGGTTAATCTTCATGTAACCAACCAATATTTATTATGCAGCCACAATAAGTTCTTTTGCTGAACAGAGTTTTGGATGCCTGGAAAACAAATACAAGGATGAAATAATTCCTATTCCCAAAGTGCTTACCTTTTAATAATGTAATAACCCTATTCAAGGGTGGGGAATCTTTTATTTTTGGCCAAGCATCATTTGTATATTTATAATATCATTTGAGGGCTATATAAAATTATCAACTTAAAATTAGTTGGCTATATTTGATCAAACATTTAATTAATTTACCTTTTAAAAGCTCCTAGATTTGTTGAATTTTGAGTCCCACCTGTGGTTGCCTTGGCAGCACCAGACCAAATGATTTCAAGGGTCTTATACAGTCCATCAATCAGACATTCCCTGACCCTGAGATATATTCTAACCTGTCTTTCAAAAGACTAATTGTTAGTATAGTCCTTCCTCTCAGACTTCCACCTTTGAGTTACTTGACACAACTGGCAATAGCTTTAACACTAGGACATTGTTAGCTTGCCTTTCACAGGACTCTGCTGTTCAGCCATTAGTATACTCTTAGAACTTGATCTCATTAGATGATTTCCAAGGCATGGGACTCTTTCTCAGGGTGAACCCATTCCAGGGTGGTCCTGTCCTTCACAAAGAAAAGAAAACTCTCCCTGGGGCTCCTGCCAGCTTTTCCAGGAGTGGTCAAGTTACTGCACTGGATACCTCATGAGGCCCATCTCTACTACTTCAAATTTGGGCATCTGAATCCTACTCCCTTTCAATCAGCTGAGGGCAATGGAGGGCATCACCCATCCCTTTAGAATGTCTATCTCTAATTGCTGTTCACATGGAACCCTTTTCCACTTCGGTCTTCATTACATGCTGGTGCTTGCTTGGCATTGGAAGTGTGCCATAGTGCCTTGCTGATATGGGCATACTGGTGCTCAAAGGTGGGACGTCTGAATTTCTGTTACCAGATGTCACATGCTGGTGTTTGTCTGGCATTGATGATATTCTGTGATGCCTCACTAATACGGGAGGAAGCAAAATCAATTTAAGTCCAAGAGACTCATGTAGAAGCCAGGCCATCTCCAATAGTTTTGTTTCCTATTAATCAGACCATGGGGTAATAAAGGTGACTGACAGGGATGTTTTGGATAGCATACTCCTCACTATAATAAACCCATGCCACCAATCACTCAGTCAGTATGGTCCTCTTCAATAGCGAAGGACTAGTAGTACATTGTAATGGACAAGACAACAAGGACATGGTTAAGTATATTATAGAATAAGTATAAAGATAATAAAGCAATGAAGCACAGGGGAGTTCTAAGTAGGGGGCACTACCATTTAGGGAATTGCCTGAACTGTGCTTTGAAGGAAGAGGATTCTTTGGGGTAGAGGTGAGAAGGGATTGAATTAGTATGGGTCAATGGCCAGTATAAGGTATTGGAGTCATAAGATGGTGTATTGTGTCTTGGGAACAGCACAAAAGTCAGTTTGGCTTAGATCACAGAGTGAGAGATTATTTTTATTATTTAATCATTTTCAGTTGTCCAACTCTTCATGAGCCCATTTGGAGCTTTTTTGGCAAAGATACTGGAGTAGTTTGACATTTCCTTCTCCAGCTCATTTTTTTTTTGCAGATGAAAGCTGAGGCAAACAGGGTTAAGTGACTTCCCTAGGGCCACACAGCTATAGTAAGCTGTCTGAAGACTGATTTGAACTCACAGAGATGAGTCCCCCTGACTCCAGACCTTGCTCTCTATCCAGTGTACCATCTAGCTGCTCTAGAGTGAGAAAGGGGAGAGTTATATATAGTATGATACCAGAAAAATAAATTGGGGCAAGGTTGTAAAGGACTTTAAAAGATGAATAGATAAGCATAAAATTTGATTTTAGAGTCAATCTGAACTGGAAATAATTAAATAAGGGAGTGACACAGGCAGATCCATGCTTAAGGGTAATCACTGGTATATTTATGGAAGATGGATTGGAGTAAAGAGAGACTTGAGGAAGGAAGATCAATTAGGAGCTCAATCTAATCAAGAAGTGATAGGTACCTAAAACTAAATTTGTAGTTTTGTGAAGAGAAAGAAAAGAAGTAGGATTTAGGATATGTTATGGAGATAGAAATGGCAAGATTTAGCAACTGAATATATATATAGTGAGGAGATGAGTACAACACCAAAATTAAAAATCTGGGAGATGATGATGATGTAATTTAGAGAAACAGGGAAAACTGAGAGGGATAAGATAACAAATATTGTTTTGGTTTAACTAATTTATAAAATGAATTAGATAACTAGACAATTTAGATAATTAAAATCACTTTCAAACACTTTTGTCCTTGTGCCTTGTTCAAGGTTCACATATTTGTTGTTAAGTTGGTTCAGTCTAAATCTATTTGGGGTATGGGCTAATTTTGTCCGGAGGGGTTGATACTTAGAGGGTATTTCACAGCATTTACTTTCTTTCATTAGTTAAAAACAACTGAATTTAGCACCTAGTTAGCAAGAATGATACTGTGAAATATTAAATTACTTCCCATGCTCTAGAGCAGAGATCTCAGATGCTTTCTTATAATACTCCCTGAACTTCCATGGATTGAAGATAATTTTCAAGTCTACCTATCCTCTTCCATTCTCTCTAACCTCCAATTTCATACCTGCCTTTCAGACATCTCAAAAATCTCACAAAGAATGTTCAAAACAGAACTCACAAAAATGGATGCCCCTGACTCTAGATCTGTCACTCTATCCATTTTACCATCTAGCTGTCCTAGAATAACAAAGGGGAGAGTTACTACAATGCCTGAAAAATAGCTAGGGGCAAGGTTGTAATGGACTTTAAAAGATGAATAGATGAGCATAAAATTTAATTTTAATTATCTTTTCCCTTAAATTCTCCCACTTTCTATCTTCCCTATTACTGTAGATAGGTGATACTGTCCTTCTAGTCCCTTTGGCTTAAGCTAGGAATTTTAGTCGTCTCCTCACTATCTCTTAAATACTCTGTCCAAGCTATTTCCAAGACCTGCTGATTTCCCCTCTGCAATATCTCTCCAATATGTTCCCTTCTGTCCTCTGACAGTGCCACCACCACCTTGGTACAGGTCCTTATTACCCCACACTTTGATTATTTCTATAGTCTATTGCTGCATCCAGGATCAGTTGTCCTGAGCTATATCTGGACCCAGATGACTCTGGAGGAGAAAATGAGACTGTGGCTTTGCCTAGCCTTCCCTCACTTATTCTCTTGCATATCATGAATGTCATGCTCCTCTTTGAGAATGATGAACAAACAAAAACAGCCTGTTGGTAAGCCTCAGGTCTTTCTCCATTCCAACCCATATTCCATTTTGCCCAATCCATTTTTCTAAAGCATAGGTCTTACCATGACACTTCCCTACTCAATAAATTGCAGTGAGTTCCTATTAAATACAAGATCAATACAATTATCTCCCACAATAGCTCTGGTGTGGGTCTGGACATGAGTTTCCAAGAGTCAGGTGGGGTAGATAAACATATCCAAACACAAAAGGTTGGGAAGTGAAAATCTACCAACTTTATTTTTGGAAACTCAGACTTTTTATAGCAAAAATTTATCTCAGGAATGACTGGTTAAAAGAGACCAAGTTTTACAATTTCCTGGATAAATTTACAATATTTGTTCTTAGTAAAATGCATGCTTCTCTATCAAAGAAACCTTTCACAACCATCCTGGAGCCACAGATTATCCTAGGTCAGGGTTCACTGGTGAGCCAATGGATCCATACAATGAGCAATAATCCATACATACCTTTGTTGAAGATCACCAAGGATATGTGAATATCACTCCCTGGGGCTGGCCCTCTACATACAATAATACTCCATTTGTTTTTCAAAATTCAGACTCCTCCAACATTTCCAGTCTTCTTATGCCTTATTCCTTAATGCACACTCTGGTCCAGTGACATTGACTTCCTGACTGTTCTGAGCAAAACACATTCCACCTCTCCATTTCTCTGGCTACTCCTATGTCTGGAATGCTTTCCCTCCTCTGTTCTGCCTTCTGGCCTGAATTCCTTTAAATCCTAACTGAAGTTCTCTTTTAAAGAAAGTCTTTAACTCTTAAGCCCTTCTTAATTTTATTGCTTTATCTCTTTAATTATTTACTATTTACCTTAATTTGTATATAACTGCTTATTGACTTTCCTATTAGATTATGAGATCCATAAAAGAAAAGACTGTCTCTTGCCTCTTTTTGTATCCCTAAGGCTTGTATCACACATAGTTAGCTCTTAATAAATTTTTATTGCTTGAATAAAATGTAGTTGGGAAATATTATTAAAATAAAATATTTTAAAATGTAGTTAATAATGAATTTTAAAACTAAGTTAATATGTGACAGCAAAAATTCTTATACATGTCAGTGACTTTTATGTTTTGAGTTTGACACCATTGCCCTAAAGGAACTTGTACAAACCTTACTTCCCATTTCCCTTCCCTTAAACAGCTTTCCCAACAACCTATGTATGGTGTTCCAATGAGTTTTTCTGCATCCCTTTGCATACTAGACAATTGCTAAGATTCTTTTTATTTCTGAGTCTATGTACATTAGATCATATTTGTCAAATACTCTACTTAGAGTTAACACTAAATAAAATGAAGAGGGCTTCTTAAAAGAAGACTTTTTTTCTTTTCTGTCCTTTTATGCAGAGCTCTTCATTGTTCTAAATAATTAATCCATCAACTTTCAAAAGTTAGAAGACAAATTTTAGATGTGACCCACCTCCAGGGTAGTTTATAATCCTATTGGGAGATAGAACTTGAGTTTGGGGTCCAGATTATTTTTTTATTAGTCAATCAACAAATATTTACTTTGTGTCTTTCCCTCAATTATTAGTGTAAGCTCTCTGAGGTCAGAGACAGGTTATATGTTTTTAGTCTTTATATAGGAGATAAGAATTACTATTAGGCAGTATATGCCAAAGAGTAGTACTAACTAAATGGAGAGATCACTAGGGATTAGATTGCTCAGGGAAATCTTGTAAGTGGTATTTGAACTTGGTCTTGAAAAAGCAACAATCACAATAGTTAACATTTATGCAGTGCTGTAAGATTCACAAAGCACTTCATAGGTAACATCTCACTTGATAAGGACAAAAATCCTATGGAATTCTATTATTCTATTTTTCTAGATGAGGAAACTGATATTGTGTGTTTAAGTTGCTCACCCAGGATCACACAGCTAGTCAATGTCTGAGCAAGATTTAAACTCAGGCTTTCTTGACTTTGGGATATCTATCCATTATTCCACTTCTATCTTCTAAGTACTTTGAAAGATAGAGAGGTTTCTGATAAACTTGAAGGAGAAAATACCAAATATGCAAGCAAGTTGCAGAAGGGGAGCTATGCAGACATGTGAAGTGTGATCAGAGCATAGTGAAATGATCAATCTAGAAACATCGAAGTATTCTGATAGAGTAATATTAGAGCATATGATTAGAAAAAAATGTAGAGTCAGGGCTTAATGACATTTCTGGTAGTATTTATTCTTGCACTGTGACATGGTATACCATAGCTGAGAATTCTCAAATAGCTTTATGCAGAATACTTTACATGTATGATCTAATGTACATACAAAATGCATTTCAACTCATCATCAGGGGTTTTCTCTGGGGAAGATAATAGTGCCTTGAAATTGATCTGAAAAATTTCAGGGTTTTCAGAAGATTCTTTCTATTTACTATATTGAATAGGTTCCTTCTTTCTACAACATAAAAGAATTCATAAAGTCCCCTAAGAAGAATAAATCAATAATTGCTTACTGCAGATACTCTTCCTTTGTGCATGGGAGTAGGGATAGAAAAATTAAACTATGACCCCCTTCAGGTAGATTATAATCTTTTTGGGAGACAGGATGAAAATACTAACAATTATAGAATAACTCAGGATAGTTGGAAATTGAGTGATATGGATTATGTCATCTTTGGTAGGAAGAATGGATCCGTCTGGAGTACGGTGGTAGGATTTAATCTGGACTTTGAAGGGAGGGAAGAATTATCAATCCTAGACTTTGAATTATAAAAGATATTAGAGGTCATTTAATTAAGGTTGTTTTACAGGTGGTAAAATTAAGGCCCACAGGGCTTGAGTAACAACAAAGTCAAACAAGTAGTAAATGGTAGATCTGAGAGAAAACTCAATTCTGTTTCCCCCAAATCTAGGCAGGAAGGCTGGAAGAAAAGCAGGAAGGAAGGCAGGAAAAAAAGTTAAGGAGAAATGGAGGGAGGGAGAAAGGAAAAGAATAAGCATGGTTTGAACACCTACTATGTATTAGTCACTGTGCTAAGCACTTTACAATATTATTTTATTTTATTTTCACAAAAATCCCAGGGGAGAGGCACTATTATCATTCCTCATTTGAAGTTTAGTAAATTGAGCTACTAAGTATCACATAACTCTTAAGTATCTGAGACTGGATTTGAACTCAGGTTTTCCTAACTTCCAGTTCTTTATCCATTGTGCCATTGTCTTAAGTGACATATTTGTTTGTCTGTCAATTAAATAGTCTAGTCATACAATTTAGAGATGATTGCAATTTTCTGGAGAATTTTCCCAAGAAAGTTGATGATATAAATTTTATCTCTGAAGGCACATATGCCCCTCACAGGTGCATTTTCATTTTCCTTCAGTTAAGTGTTCATATTTTTTTACTGTGGTTCAGCATCCTTCTACTGCCTCTGAGATAGCCTTAGTGGTGAGAGAGAAAGCCAGTAGTCTCTTCCTTCCCCAGGCACACTGAAGCATGAATTGCATGGAAGAAGGCCAGTTCATTCGTTAGTGTTTAGGAGTCATGTTCTTCAGCATGGCCCTTGTATAGGCTGGGGACTCATGTCCTGGTTCTTGGCAGCATTGTACCTCCACATCATCCAAGTTTTAATTGCTTAATGTTTTCAAGATCTGCTGCTGTTGTCATAGCATCACAGTAGGCATTCTTGGCTACTTCCCACTGCTCTAGAAGACCCATACATAGATGGCGGCCTTCTTTCACCTGGGGCCTGTTGACTTGTTGGCTGCATTCTGAGCTCCCTCTGCTTTCTTCATCCCTGCTACCATATGCTAATGCAATAACTATCTATTACTGAAATGTAAAGGTTAATACTATACAAGACAATAAACTCTTTAAATCACCACAGGTATGAGCTAACCCCAGGTCTGGGACAAACAGCAACAATTTACCTTGACAGCCATTATGATTCTGGGGGACATAAAAACAACTTTTAATTTGCTTTAAATAGCTGGATTGAATTTTCTGGATGAATATATGGTCAGTGAATGGCAAATCCCCTGCCCAGATCAAGTCAGGGGAAAAAAATGACTGTCTGCTTATGTCTTGAGAAATAACAGAAATATAAATCTACAGGTTTAAAAACCTGTTAGCCATTAAAAAGCATAATATCCATCCACTGGTGATTTATTTGTAAGAGCTCACCAAGACCTCGTGTACTTCTTTTCCTGTAAAGGCAGAAATGCCACCTAAGGAGATGGTGAGTAGCATTTGCCAACCACAAACCCAACAGCCCAGGAAGCATCATAACTCTCCCCATCCTTTCTCCTCTTCCACCCACTTTTATTCCCATCTCCCCACCCCACTAACAGAGCACAAGCCTGGATATAACCTGGTCCTCCTACTGTTATCACTGAAGAGAGCGACCCTTGTGGAGAATGGGACTGCCAACCCTACTACCACCAATACTAACTACCAGTCATCTGCTACTTGCTGCCTACCCAAGAGCTCCAGAAATAGGGATATTGACCTGATCCTCAACCTTAATTCTATGATGCCCCTCTAGCTATCACTCACGAAATAACCCTTGCAGAGTTATGACCTAGCAACTTCCTCAGAAGACCCTGCAAGCTCTATTTTCAGAAGTCACAGATACTGAAGACCTAACCAAAAAAAGCTGTCATCATCAGAGTCCCTGGCACAGTCAAATGAATCATCAAGTATGATAGATATTTAATTAATTTCAGTGACATTAAAGATGATGTGTTATTGCTTGTTTTGTTGCTATATCCTAAATACCACTAGACCTTTCCATCTGAGATGCAGCTGAATTGTTCTATATTTATTATCTTTAACTATTAGAAACTGAATGTGAGAAACAATTCATTGATTTAGAAATTTGCCTTTAGTAGGTACATTGTCTCTGTGGGATTGCCACACTATTCTATGCATACAAATTAGCAAAGTGCTTAATCATTAATACCCATCAATTACATACACAAATATATATATATAATATATATATGTAAATATGCATGTGAATGTAATGGGATACATCTACATTTCCCCATTTTCTCTCTTTGATTCTCACTTCCCCTCATCTGACTAGTGAAGGATTCCTAGATGAAATGGATTTTACTACTGCTTTCTGAGTTCTAGGGATAATCCTTGTATCAATTTCAATAACTTGTAAGCCCTTATAAGTTTGTTTTCCACAAATAAATCAGTCAGTTGACTAAATCAATGCAGTCAAAGTATCTGCTTAAAATTAAAACAAAAATAATCATTTCACAACATTCTACACATAAATCTGGGGTAGAGTTTCCTACCAATGAAGTCCCTGGGGGATAGTAGGAACAAATATAAAGTAGTACAATACCAAGGTAGGAAAGGTGACAAGACTAACAACTTTTAAGCTATAGACTTCAGTGCCTACCTATCTCTTTTTAAGGAACTTTCTTTAGAAAGCTGATTGATGGCCTCAGTATTAAATTGAGGGGGGCTTCATAACCAGACTGGATTGCACTACATCAGGGCAGAACCCCTTTCCTGCTTGACCAAACTATTTTTTTTTAACCAGATCAATGCATCTTTGGGCTAGGTTGCTTATTCTGACTGGATTAACTTCTTTGCTGCTGAGAAAGTGATCTACTTAGAGACTTGGAATTTGGAACATTCCTAGGCAGTTGGTGACAGAGGCAGAAAAGTATTGCTGCTTTTCCAAGTAGCTCTGAGGGTTGTAATCCCATCTCTTCAGGCTGTCATAACCAAGCAATGTTCATTTGACTAATAATTATAAAAAAGTCTGAAATTCAGAATTCCTCAGTTATTAATCCCAAACTTCTCTTCCTGCTAAAATGCAAATGAATAACTGAGAAATAAGTCATTGAATTAGACTTAGCTTTGAGTAGGTTGTATTGTCTTTGTACGCTTTCTTAGTATTTTTCATATATAAGCTCCAATCAGCAAAATCTTCAAAGTCTAAAAAAGATACATATACACACATAATCTAGCCTCAGATATTTTCTAGCTGGGCAAATCATTTAACTCTGTTTGCCTCACTTCCTCATCTATAAAATGAGCTAGAGAAGTAAATAGAAAAACATTCTAGTATCTTTGTCAAGAAAACTCCCAATGGGGTCAGAGAGAGTTAAAATCTGCTGAACAACTAAATAAAAATGCACATGCATTTGTAAATATATATATATATATATATATATATATATATATATATATAATACACATATGTATATATATATACTTATATAAACATATACATATATTTGTATATGTATGCACACATGCATATATACAAACACACAAGTACATTTACAAATAGATCTGGACACAAATATTGTACATACATTAAAATGCATATATGAAAAGCATTAGAACTATATATAATATAATATAACATATATATTTATTGAATATAAATATATATCCATGTATTATGTCATATTATATATACAAATTATTCATGTAAACAATATTTACACTTATACCCATATTTGTTTTTAATTGGAAGAAAAATTAAATCACATGTTATTATTTTAGATGATAGTAAGAAGAGAAAAACATGTTTGCTGTTATCTGTTTACTTATACCCATATTTATCTGTTTTCTAGACTTATTGAAAATACATAAGTGTGTGAATAAAACCTAACTAAAGCGTATGTATCATGCTTGAGTGAAAAACCTGTCCATTTTTCTCTGATAGCCTCACCACAGCTCCTCTTCAGCCATTCAAAATATCTTCTTGAATTTATTCACCCTTTCCAGAAGGCAGTTCAAACTCCAGGCCACTGGGGAACTCTGGATAGCTTCTTCGAGGTCAGGTTTACAATTACAAACACTAGGAAATTCTGTGAAATTTGGGAAATTTCCCCAATCAAGAGAAAATTTTTTTTGTGGCAAAACCTGTATATAGCCAGGCAGCTTATAATATCTATGTAGCTTAGGATATATTAGAGTAAGGAAGACCTGAATTTGGATTTTTTCCTCAGATTCTTACTATCTGCATCAACTTGGGTAAATCTCTTAACCTCTCTGGATCTCACAGAGGCATCAGAGACAGGAGATAAGCCCACATCTTCCTGATTCTTACGCTCTTTTCACTATGCCATGGTTCTTCTAAAAAAGTCAAAGAAGATGGGAATGTTGACAGTGTTCTCTGGGACTTTATATATTGGCTTTATATATTTTATGTAAAACATGTATATAGAGACATGTATGTGCATGTATATATATATACATGTATGATGCCTATTTTTATTCTTGTTCACAATACAATACATATAAATACACACATATGTGCATGCCAATCCAATACCATAATCATCAAAGCACATAGAATGTTTGACTTGAAAAGAACTTGAGCTTGAATCATCAGACACAGAATGCATCAGACACAGTAGGTGTATGTATGATCTTGGGCAAGTCACTTAATCTTTTTAAGTCTGACTTTTCTTATCTGTAAAATGAGATTGTAGAGTTAATGACCTCTAAAGAAGAGGAGAGAAATCATTTTAACCCTATATCTATGATTCCAAAATTTTAGGGAAGTTTGACTTTGACTAATATCTTGCTTCAACTGTTTTTGCCCACATCTCAATTTCAATAAATAAGAAACAGGTTTAAGTTGTTTACTTTTTTCCTTTTTAAAATGTGCTCTCCCATATAATTCCTCTCAGAATTTCTCAAACCAAAAGCTTAAACAAAACAAAACCAAAAAATACCTGTTGAATTGAGATTTTTTAGCCAAAGGATTAGTCAGAGAAGGAATGAAATGATGAATTTTTTATTGGGAGAAATCAGAAATAAAATAAGAGTGGATCCTGAACCTTCAAATAAAATTTCCAGATAAACTCATTGTACCCAAAGTTTCACTTCTTCTATTAGTCTTCGAATGCTGTCATTTATACAGAAAGTTGGCATTTTTATGTTAACATACAGTATTTGTCACTATCTTGGAAAAAGATATGCTTTATGTCATGTCCAAACAAATGCATAAATTCCAAGGTCTAAATTCCTTTGTAAACAAGTTGTTGGTCTTTCCTAAAAAATTTCCACCAACAAATAATCAATTTCTTATCTCAGGTCATTCTTACTCCCATCACCCTACCTCTTTGGGCAATAGAAAAGATTTATCTTAGCTTTCTATTTCTTTTCTGTTTTCTTTTTTTCCATGTGGAAATTTAAAAAATATCTTTCTGATTGACTCTTAGACAGTGCTTTGCTCTCTCTGAATAGAAATGCTGTTACTGCTGCCTGAAGCTTATTTCTCTATTAATATGGTTCTCTTGCACTAGGGACTCCCTACACTGGCAGAACCTGAAATCAGCAAGGGACAAAAGGGCGATTAAAAGAATAGGTGAAATGTAGCATTTGGAGTATGTATTCTTTGCCAAGTTCAGTCTTCTCTGACAACACAGATCCAGGAAAGGTTGGAATTGATGCACATGGCAATATCATCCAATCCAGTGGAAGGAGAAGAGAAACTAGCTTCCATTCTTCCCCTAGGTCAACCTTGGGTACCATCCAGACTGGACTATTCAAATACAACTTGTACTTTCCTTCCTCTTTAGCCTGTTCCTTTTATAAAGAATATTTTCTTCTTTATTTCTCTAATTCTCCCTATTCTTCAAGGCTAAGTTCTAATGCCAATTTCTTAATTTATGAAACATTGCTCTTTTTTCACTTAGATTAATGACTTCCTTCTTATTAAATCCTAAATATTTTGCTCCTTTCTTTATGGAGGCTACTATATGACCCAATGGATTCAGAGTTGGATCTTGAGTCAGGAAAATATGAATTTAAAGTTGACCTTAGACATTTATTAGCTTTATAATGATCATAAAGTCACTTAACATCTGTGAGAAATGATTTTTCTCTTTTACTATTAATAACTAATTTCTGTTTTCAATGATTTCCCCCTATACTATTTCCTCATGCAGAAATCAATCAGGGTGGGAAATTTTTCTAAAAGGCTTATCCAGCTAGGATGGCTGAGATCTAATCAAAGACAGAAAAAAGAAATTCTAAGTTTAGGCTAAAGGGTGCATTCACGCTTACTTAAAGTCTGGGAAAATGTTGATTATCCCTTTTGACACACAGGTGATGTGGAAATTGATGTCTCTTTGACCAAGATTTGGGTGATCTATGTTAATGTATCTTAAGACACTTACTGTAATATAGCTAGACTTTCATTATAATATTCATTATCTCATTAATTGTTATTCAATCAGAGATGATAGCCATCCTCAGGAACATCTGCCCTAGCATGGGCATATAAACTGTGAACTCGCCACTCTTTTGCTTAAGAGAGAGATGGCCAAATGACCATTTTTAATGAATAAATTTGCTGGAATTATTAATAATGAAATCATTAAATTATCTAGAAATTATGTCTCTCAAACTTTTAAAATGTCACAATATACCTGCCTCAGGTTTCTCATCTTTAAAATGGGGGTGATAATAATAGTGTCTAAAATAAAAATAATTCTAGCATCTACTTTCCAAAATTGATGTGAGGTTATAATAAAAAAAATTCAGAAGTATCTTGCAAACATCAAAGCAGTTATTATTATTATTATTAATGTATTACTTAATCATAGCATAAGATTTAGAACCTATAAAGGAAAAATAATATTAAATTTATATTCAGTAAAGCTAGGTTCTTATTCCTGCTCTTTTGCTAACCATCTGGGTGACCTTAGCAAAATCGCAATATTTCTATGTCTGTTTCCCCATTTGCAAAATGGAAGCAGTGGGCCCTACCTATCTTACAGAGTTGTGAAATCAAATGAGATGAGGCATGTAATTATATTTTGAAAAGCATAAAATACTATAAATATAAATTACTAGTATTAATATTACTTATGTTTTAATTGCAATAGCATAAGGTACAAAGATTATTAAATTATTTAAAACTATATTAAAAAACTTTTTAGGAATGTAAGTAGACCTTTCATTTTATCTAACAGATATATTAAGGGCTTATGATTTTGATCCTTTTCAGTTTGACCAATCAATACAGATTCCAATTCAACTATAACTTCTAGTCTTAGAGGGTACCTGGAATTCTGTGGGATTAAATAACTTGCTTAAGGTCATTTAGCTTGTAAATCACAAAAGCAGGATCTGAATCAAGGTCTTCCTGACTCCAAGTCAACACCCTATTGAATATACCAGACTCACTCTTTATAAAATAGATATATTCCAGAAAATTTGTCTTTTTTTAGTATGTCATAGTGGCATGGAGGTAGGTGATCCTGACTCTTCACTAGGATGCCAGTAATGCACTGACTCTGGTTAGTTCTTTCAAATTAGAAAGAATTCAAGGATAGACATGATAAAAGATTGTAAGCCTATTTTCCAAGGACTGGCCTAAGCAGGTTAGGAGCAACTTACTATTAGAAGGGTGGTCACCAAGTGATACATTTTTCTGTAGTAAATCATTACTACCCTCTACTAAAACACAGAAGGGTCGTGATTTTGCATTGGAAGAAAGTAAAACCCACATCAATGTGATCATGGACTCTAAACTCTAAACTATATCCTATCCAAAATGCATCAAGAACATATTTTTTAAAGAAACCCCATGAGGAGTGTTTTTGTAGATTCAAGATTCCCCTTGAAATTTGAAGAAACGATGGGCAGCTAGGCGGTACAGTGGATAGACCACTGGTACTGTAGTCAGAACCACCTGAGTTCAAATTTGGCCTCAGATACTTAATAATTACCTAGCCGTGTGACCTTGGACAAGTCACTTAACCCCATTGCCTTGCAAAAACCAAACACTCAAACAGACTATTACACAAGATTGTCAATCTGTTGGTAGAGTTTTATGGGCAGCTAGGTACTACAGTGGTTAGAGCATTGGCCTAGACTCAGGAGGACCTGAGTTCAAATTTGGTCTCAGACACTTAATAATTACCTAGTTGGATGACCTTGGGCAAGTCTCTCTTTTTAATTTTAGAAAGGTTTTATTTATTTTGAGTTTTACAATTTTCCCACAATATTGCTTCCCTCCCCCCACCCCCCACAGAAGGCAGTTTGTTAGTCTTTACATCATTCCCATAGTGCACATTGATCTAAGTTGAATGTGATGAGAGAGAAATCATATCCTTAAGGAAGAAACATATAGTATAAGACATAGCAGAATTACATAATAAGACAACTTATTTTTTTAAATTAAAGGTACATAGATAGACTTTGGTCTTTGTTCAAACTCCACATTTTTTTTTTGCAAGGCAATGGGGTTAAGTGGCTTGCCCAAGGCCACACGGCTAGGTAATTATTAAGTGTCTGAGGCCGGATTTGAACTCAGTTAACTCCTGACTCCAGGGCTGGTGCTCTATCCACTGTGCCACCTAGCCGCCCCCTAAACTCCACAATTCTTTCTCAGGATACAGATGGCATTCCCCATTGCAGATATCCCAAAATTGTGCTTGGTCAAGTCTCTTGACCCCATTGCTTTGCAAAAACCAAAAAAAAAAAAAAAAAGAAAGAAGAAAAAAAAAAGGAAATTTGAAGAAATGTCCCCTAAAGACCTACCTGATTTATACCTATCTCTCAAGACTTCCACCCTGAACTCTTCTCTGATTGCCTAGCCAGTAGCTGTCAGAAACAGCCCTGGATTTTGAGTCAGGAGATTTGAAAGATGAATTCTACCTCTCCATACTGCCTATGTGACTGTGGGAAAATGGTCCAAACTCTTTGAGTCTTATTTTACTCCTCTTTATAATGAAAGGTTAAAAAATTCTAGAAGAATTGATAGTGAATGGCATTTGAAAAAGATAATAGATTGCCACATGATGGGAATGAAGAGGTTGAACCACATTACAAGCAAAGAATATATACAAGAAACCAGTTTAAGATATTGTTTTCCTGAAAATAAAATGAAAACAAACGAACAGCAATAAAAATCACAGGTCACTTCTAGTGATTGTTAAAATAGCCTATTTATTCCATTGGTATCCATCCAAAGTCATGAGAGCTCAAGGGAGATACTCTGTCTATCCAGTGTTCCCTTCTGTGTTAGATTTATGAAAGAATATAGGCAAGAACCTCAAAGGATAGGCAGTCAGACTTCAGTGAATTTTGATCTTACAGCTTGAGGCGGGACTCACATCATTGAGATCATGGATCGATTGGTGTGTGAGAGAGCAATAGAAATGATCTCTAAGATGCTTTCTTGATAGAAATGCTGTGATCCTGATAACCTCTCACTCCTATGAATTCAAATATCATGTTTTTTTTTTCTTTTACCACTCTTTATACTAAAGTTTTTGAAGTTTTCAGCATGTGTGTCAAGGACCCCTTTGACAGTCAGGACCTCTTTTTCAGCTATGGACCTCTTCAGAATTGAAAGAAATGCTAAATTTTATGCAGAGCTTAGAAAATATAATTTTTCCATTCAAATTCACAGACACCCCATCACACACACACACACACACACACACACACACACACACACACACACAGACACACACACACACACAGACACACAGACACACACACACACACACACACACACACACCCCTGAAATCAACTCCCAGCTTAAGATTCCTGCTCCTTGTCAATTATGGACTGCTCTGTACTGTAGGAATTTTTCTAAATGCCTTAGATAACTTACTAAAATGAATGTTAAGATTATGATGGATAGGGTCACAGTTTTGTATTTTGTATTCCCTCCACAGTGCTTAACAGTGTTCTTTCAATAACAGATGCTCAATAAATATCTACTAAACTGCATTTTCATCTATGAGGTTTGTGATAGGCAGCATACACAGTAGATTGAAGGTTGGCCTCAGAGTGAGGAAGACCAGCTTCAAATATTGCCTCTTTAACCCCTCTTAATGACCTAGCAAACTCTCTATAAATACAAACTGTCTAGCAGATATAGTATCAATCAATATTAGTAAAAGGAACTTCCTCATTAGAAGTTCTCTATGCTAAAGGAACCACAGGTCTGGATCCCATCTCTTCTCCCTTCCCCCACTTAAAAAATGGTTTGTTTTAAAACAGTACTTCACCACAAAAACTGGTGTTTCACTTAGTTTATATTACTGTACCACAACCTTCAAAATGTGCGAAGTAGGCGGCTAGGACAGACCAACTTCAATTTTCCTTGTTCTTGTTGACTCTAGTTATTCCGGAATCCAATCCTACAATTTCAGAGGACTCTAGAAAACAACCTTCAATTTTCCAAGGCGCATTGTTTATGAAGTACATCTGCAGTGCGTGTTTCATTTTGGCCTTTCCCATGTAATCTAAATGCCACGATATAATGACAAGTATCTTTACAATGTCAAGAGAAAACAAAAGGCGGTGCTTGGAACCATTCCCATGGCCATTTATTATCTGTGTCTTCCAGCTGCCTATTTAGGGATCCTGGTCATTGGGAACCCGTGCAAAGTAGTGTGACAGAGACTAGAAGAGATATTATAGTTGCCAACTTGTAGTAATGACTGTGTTGTTATAGTTGCTAGAAGGAAGGGGAATTTCCAGTTTCTATTTGTTGGTATCCAAGCCATGCATCAAGGGCTGGGACTGAGATGGAGATTTCTATAAATGTTTTTATTTATAACTGTTACTGATAAGGGGTACAGAGAAAAGTTTTAGAGCCTGGACAGAGTAGATCTGTTTGTATTAGGGAGATAAGAATCCCTCCCAAAGTAGGCAGGCTTTGTTTGGGAGGAAGCTTGGTGAGAAGCAATAAGAATATATGGTCTCCTTTTATATTTACCTAGAAGGATAAAGAGGGGAAAAAATTAAAAAGGAAAGCACAAATCACCCTTTTATAGCATCTAAGAGGGCAACTGAGTTCAAATCCGGTTTCAAATGCTCAACTGAGTGAGTCTTGGAACATCAACCAAACTTGTCAAATTTAGTTTTCTCATTGGTAATATGGAGATTCTTCTCATACCTAGTTCACACATTATTATGAGGTTTAAATGCAATAGCATTAGTAAATTTTAAAGCACTATATACATTTTAGCTTTTATGATAATTAGTTTAGAACATAAATTCATTTGGAGACTATTACTGAGCTAGAATATAGAAGATTACAAGATACATTTATGTATAAAAGAGTTCATAAGTTGAAGGAAAAATTAGGTGAGGCATGAAATTCAACTTAGATCTAAGAATATTTATAGATGAAATATGGCCATATGTTGGAGAGATAGAATCTGCCAGTATTTCTATAGTGATCAATTTTCATTATTTGTGAATGTGGATCTATCATATTTAGAATATAATATGTATTAGAAGAGGAAATGTAAATGATACTTAAGGAAATCAAGTCATGAAGAGGAATGCAACCAAGTTCATTTAAAGAGAATTTGTATTAGAAGCAGCACAATTTTGGAAGCAATAAGGGATTAGTATTTGAAACATCAAATATATCAAATGATTGAAAAGTTATCACAAATGTTATCATTATCATCATTATCAAAAATGACTGAAAAAGCCATATTAATCTAAATGTCTTCTTCATTATCTCTATAAAATATTTGGAAAATATCATCAAAATATGAGAAGGGATCAACTATTTGCATACACTTTTTTTTTGTTTGTTTGTTTTTAGGTTTTTGCAAGGCAATGGGGTTAAGTGGCTTGCCCAAGGCCACACAGATAAGTAATTATTAAGTGTCTGAGGTCCGATTTGAACTCAGGTACTCCTGACTCCAGGGTTGGTGCTCTATCCACTGCGCCACCTAGCCACCCCTTGCATACACTTTTAAAAGTCAGACCACATCTAAATACACGATTAATTAAAAGATAGTTACATATGATTTTTGATAGGAAATTTGGCAAATAGCTATTATGTTTCAGATACTGTAAAAGGTATAGAGAACATAGCATTATACAGTATTTATTGCTTCTTGATTCTAAAAAGCATTTCACCCAGTAGAGAAAAAGAATACTAAAGGTTTTCAGAGTAAGTTGTTTTCTTCACAGATTTAGATCTTTTTATTTTTAGCTTATCACATTTTTTCCAATTACATGTAAAGATGGTTTTCAGCATTTATTTTTGTAAGATTTTGAGTTCCAAATTCTTCTCTCTCTGCCCCTTCCCACCCCCTACCTCAAGACAGCAGTTTGATATATTTTATACTTTTATAATCATGTTGAACATATTTTCATGTTAGTCATATTGTGAAAAAAGAATCATAACAAAAGGGAAAAACACAAGAAAGAAAACTAAAAAAATTAAAAAATGAAAATAGTATGCTTTCGGGGGTGGCTAGGTGGCACAGTGGATAGAGCACCTGCCCTGGAGTCAGGAGTTCCTTAGTTCTCAGACACTTAATAATTACTTAGCTGTGTGGCCTTGGGCAAGCCACTTAACCCCGTTTGCCTAGCAAAAAAAAAACCTATTAAAAAAAAGAAAATAGAATGCTTTGGTCTACATTCAGACTCCATAGTTCTTTCTCCAGATAAAGACAGAATTTTCCATCATGTCTTTTGGAATTGTCTTTGATAACTCTATTTCTGAGAAAAAACAAAATCTATCATAGTTGTTCATCTTAAGTGTTGCTGATGCTGTATATAAAGTTCTCCTAGTTCTTCTCATTTCACTCAGTATCAGTTTATGCAAATCTTTCCAGGTTTTTCTGAAATCTTCCTGCTCTTCATTTCTTAAAGAACAATAGTATTCCATTAAATTAATGCACATAACTTATTCAGTCATTCTCCAGTTGATGATCATCCCTTCACTTTCCAATTCTTCAGAAACACAAAAAGAGCTACTATAAATGCTTCTGTGCATATGGATCCATTCCCCCTTTTTTAATATAGCTTCTTTGAGATATAGAACTAGCAGTGATATTGCTGGATCAAAAGTTATACACAATTTTATAGCCTTTTGAATGTAGTTCTAAGGTGTTTTCAATGCATTTGTTAGGATTATTCCACATTATTCAATGATTCTTGAATAATTCAAATCAAGAAAGGATTCACAGATTTAGAACCAAAAAACAATTCAGAGGTTACTAAGTTCAATTCATTCATTTTACAGATGAGAAACTGAGGCCTTAAAGGGGTAACTTGCCCAGATGTCACACTGGCAGTAAATGGCAAAACTAGGACTTGAGCCAACATCCTCTGAATTCAAATCCAGAACTTTTTTACTATGCCATCTTTTCTTCCATAAAACAGGAAGAATTATACTCATAAAAGGAAGTTGCTATATTAGTAGTAGATGATCTATGCAGAGTCCAAATGTTAGAAATATTCTCTGTAGATAATGAGGTCCCTCCAGCACATTATCTAGTGCTATTTATATTAAGCCTCAGAATAATATATGACATTCCTAGTGAGATCAACAACTACTTAAACAAGATCTGTATAATAATCCATGGAAGGTGGGGTGGAAAATCAAATGGGCAAAGAATGTTTACTGTTTAGAGTATGACATGCTTTTGAATATGGCAATGTACTCAGTATGACTATATAAGTCCATAGATCTTGGATCAAGGGGAAGCTAGATGGCACAGTGAAAATTGTGCTGGTCCTGGAGTCAGGAAGACTCATCTTCTTGAGTTTAAATCTGGTCTCAGACACATACTATCTGTATGACTCTAGGCAAGTCTTTTCCTCCTGTTTGCCCTAGTTTCTTCATCTGTGGAATTTACATAAAAAGAAATGGCAAAGCACTTCAGTACTTTTGCCAATAAAATTCCAGTTGGGGTCATAAAATGTCAGATATGATTGTAGTGACTGAACAACAGCAAAACACAGATAATGACAATGATCTGGATCCAAAATTGAGGAGGCAGAAGAAAGCATACTGAATCAAATCTGGAAAACTGCAAAGAATTTTCAATAACCCCAAGAAGTTTCCTGACAGAAAAATCCTTCATTTTTAACACCAGTCATATACTGATGATACTCTACATTTTCAAATTATGAAACTTTACATTTTTCAAAGAATCAAAATGTTAGGTGATACAAAAAATAATGATTGATCCTAAGAAGGATGTAGAAGGTAACAAATGAAAACCTGGACTGTCCTACATGTTTGGAAAAGAAAGTGGTCTGTTCATGTATTAAGAACAAGGTATAACAGACAACCTGAATAAAGAACTTGTATATACAAGATGTTTACATGTCTTCCATGACTCCCACACTGGCTAAGTATTCTGTGGAGGATTTTGGTAGAATATGAATAAGAATAGCACAGAATGAGACAGAGTGGTTGAATTACATTTTACATCATTAGAGAGATCTCATATATAGATATCTCAAGATATATCCATATCTTGTTCAGCTATTTCCCAATTTATGGGCATCCCCCCAATTTCCAGTTCTTTGCCATCACAAAAAGAATTGCTATAAATATTTTTGTATATATGGGTCCTATTTTTCCCTTTCTCTGATCTCTTTGAAATATAGACTTAGTAGTAATATTACTGGTTAGAGGTTAGTTACAGTTTAAAAGCTTTTTGGTTATAAATTCGAATTTTTGGTTATAAATTCTGCTTTCCAGAATGATTGGATTACTTTATAGTTCCACCAGTTGTTCCTTGGTGTACCCCTTTATCTGCATCTCCTCCAAAATATGTCATCGTACTTCTTTATCATTCCTTTTTTAGTCAATCTGATGTTTTTTTAAAAAATGGGTATTTATGTCTTTAATTTCTTCTTCTGAATACTATTTATATTCTTTGGACATTTACCAGTTGGGGGCATGGCTCTTACAATTTTTAACTTTGACACAGGTCCATATATATATATATATATATATATACATATATGTACATATATATATATATAATATATCAGAAATGAGACCTTTATTTGAGAAAAATGCTGTGATTTTTTTTTCTCCTACAGGTTCTTACTTTCCTTCTAATTTTGGTTGTATCAGTTTCCTTTGTTAAAAAACCCAACATTTTTACTTTATATGGTCAAAATTATCCATTTTAGCTCCTGTAAACCTCCCTATCTTTTGATGGGTCATGAACTTTTCCCCATCCTTTATCTGACAGATACTTTCTTCCATGTTCCATTAATTTTCTTATTATATAACCCTATAACTGAATCACATACTAATTTCGAGTTTATCCTAGTAAATGGTGTGAAATGTTGATCCATTTCTAGTTTCTGCTATACTACTTTTTAGTTTTTCCAGATTTTTTTTTTGTCAAATAAAGAATTCTTGCCCCAATAGCTGGAATCTTTGGGTTTAGTAAACATCAGGTTACTGTGTTCATTTGCTACTTTAAGCTTATGAACTTACTCTGTTCCACAGCCTCTCTGTTTCTTATCTATTACCAAGTTGTTTTGATGATTCTAATAACTTTGTGGTAGTAGAATCTATCCTTCTTACTTTTTCATTATTTCCAATATTATTTTTTTACTTTATGCCTCCAGATGAATTTTGTTATTCTTTTCTGGCTCTATAAAGTAAATTTTTTCACAGTTTGCTATGACACTGAATAAGCAAATAAATTTAAGTAGTATTGTCATTTTTATTATACAGGCATGGTCTATGAGCAATTAATATTTGTCAATTGTTAAAAATCTGTCTATTTGTATGAGGAGTGTTTTGTAATTGTATTCTTATACTTCCAGTGTGTATTTTGGCAGGAAGACTCAATAGTATTTTTATACTGTCTCATAATTACTTTGAATTTAATTTCTCTATCTGTTCCTGCTGAGTTTTCTTGATAATATACAGAAATGCCAATGATTTATGGGGGTTTATTTCACATCCTGTAATTTTGCTGAAGTTGTTAATTGTTTTGGTTATTTTTTTAGTTGACTGTTAAGAGATTTCTTAGTAAAACATTATATCCTCTGCAAAAAAAATATAGTTTTGTTTCTTTATCTACTGTGCTTAGTCCTTTTTTCATTTATCATTGCTTTAGCTACCATTTCTAGTACAGTTTTTAATAGTAATTGTGATGATAGACATTTTTCCTTCACTCCTGATCTTACTGAAAACACTTTTGGTTTAACTGTATTATCAATAATGCTTACCCTTGCTTTAAGAAATTGCATATAATTTTGAAGAAAGCTTCATTAATTCCTTTACTTTCTAGTGGGCTTTTTAAAAAATGGGATTAGGTATTTCATTTTGCCTAAAACTTGTTTTATATTTATTAAAATAACAATGTGATTTTTGTTGTTTTATTGTCAATATGGCCAATTGTATCTATAGTTTTCCTAATATTCAAATAAGCCTCCATTTTTGAGGAAAATCCAGACTGGTACCACTGTATAATAGTTGTAATATATTTCTGTAATCTCCTTTCTAGCATTAAATTAAATGGTTTTTTTTGCATCTATATACATTAGGGAAATGGTTTATAGCTTTCGTTTTTTTTCTTTTTATTATTCCTAGCTTAGATATCAAGACTATATTTTTGTCATTGATAGAATTTGGAAAGACCCTTTCTTTATTTTTTCAAACAGTTTATTTTGTATTAGACATAATTGATTTTAAATGTTTACAAATAAATCCATCTAATCCTAAAGGATTTTTCTTGTTGCTGTTGCTCAGTTGTAGCTCACTCTTCATGACCCCATGTCCCAAAGTCTGTCTAAACTCATTTTCCCCTGCTTCCATGACTCTATCTACCATATCATTTTCTTCCATTTCTTTTTCCTTTTTCCTTCAATATTTCTCAAAATATTAAGATCTTTTCCATTACACCTATCTTCTCATTATGTGATCAAAGTATTTATGTTGCACCTTCAGTATTTTTTCTTTCTATAAATAGTCTGAATTAATTTATTTAAATACTGACTAATTTGATCTTCTTTCTATCCCAGGGACTCTCAAAAATCTTCTCCAGCATCACAATTTGAAAAAGTAGATTCAGCAGTACTTAACTTTTCTTATAATCCAGCTCTCACAGATATAGATTACTATCGGAAAAAAACATAACTTTGACTATAGGGACCTTTGTCAGCATGGTAATGTTTTTACTTTTTAATATGTTGACTCTCCTTTTAAGGAACAAGCATCTTTTAATTTCATGTTTTCAGTGACCATCTGCAATGATCTTTGTGCCCAAGAATATAAAATCTGACATTTCTTCCATTTATTCTTCCTCTATTTGCCAGGAAGGGATAGGACCAGTTGCCAAGATCTTAGATTTTACATTCTCCTCTTTCAATCGCAACAAGTGGTTTTTTTAATTCCTCACTTTTTCTGGCTTTAGTGTGGCATTGTCTATCTAAGATTGTTTATAATTCTTCTGGAAATCTTAATTCCAGGCTTGACATTTTGCATGATGTTCTCTGAAGACAATTAAATGCACAAGGTAACAATACACAGCATTGTGTACTCCCTTTGCAACAATTAGTTGTTCAATATGAGGGTCTGACTACTTAACTACTTAATTACTTCTTAACCCACATGCAGGTTTCTGAGGGGAAAAAAGAAATTGATCTAGTATTCCTGTCTCTTTGATGACTGATCACTTTTGTTGTGATCAACTCAATCAAAAGTTTCATTTATGAAATAGTAGATTTTTTTTTTCTGAAACTTCCTTGCATAGCCATTTTGCCTCTTCAAAAACCAGCTTACTTTTCTGGTAATGGTTGATTCAGATACTGCTGAGGTCTGGCTTGCAGAATCTTAGGCATAACCTTGCTGGCTTGTGAAATGAGATTAACGTATTTCCCTATGTATTAAAATGTACCTTAATTTTGGAGCCTGAAATTTGGAAAAAGAATATGTATTACATAAAGTTATTGAACTTGAGTTTTATTCATCATAAAATTCATACAACGCCTAATCACTGGCAAAACTCCCATCCAGTAGCTCATCCTCATCTGTGTTTGATGACAAATCACTGTCTCAGAGAGGCTCTGACTGCTTTCCTGCCTGTGCTCTGGTCTGTGGTTGACCAAAAGCACTCCCTGGGCAAGTCTGGTGCGTGGATGCACACTTAGTCTATTCTGTTTCATGAATGTGAAGCACCAATTGTGTTCTCCTTTGAAATAAGTCACTTCTTTTTCATCAGCAATTCTTTTTTTGTGGACATAGGAATTCCAATGGCCCTTTACTCTTCTGTCCATCTCTTCAATTCCCTCTCTAATCCCAGGGCATTTGGCTGACTTACCCCTCCTGATTTTCTTCTGCCATGGCATTTTCAGTCAGGATTCTTCTTCCCACAGCCAGTCTCAGATTGTTTTCTCAGTTGGAGGAGAACCAAACTGATGTTCATCAGTATGATTTCCATTCACTTTTGCAAACTGGATCACTTTGAACCTGAATTCAGCACTGGACAAAAATCTTTTCTGAGCCATTTCTGCATAGAACATGGCAAAACATAATCTAATATACCAGTAACAAATGTGAAACAATAAGCAGAAAGATTACTGTTAGAAAGTTGGAAATGGAAGTTCAAAAAAAATCCACAATTGCTATATAAGATGCTCCCAGTTTTTAGATTCCAAATTTTCAAAAAAGGGTGCTTATACATGTGCTTGTACAAACAAAAAGGTGTTATACATGGGGAAATATAGTAAATGTTTGGTATTTGAATATTTTTCAGCATTGCCTTTCTTTATCATCCTCCTCTTCCTCTTTTCTCCTCCTCCTTCCCCTTCTTTTCATTTCTTTGTACCCATATTGCTTAGTAGACCACCAAGCATACAGCAGGTGCTTAATAAATGTCTATTGACTGATTGATTGACATAAGTCAAGTCAAAAGATTTGTAATATGTCCTCAACAGACACAACTTGAAACATAATAATCAAGTTTATCACTTTAGGTATGTTTTTATAATATTGAATTTTTCTTAATAAATATAGTATTTTTATAATATTGAAACAAAAAGTCAAAAATTAGTCCATTCACATGTTTTCTTTTCTTTAATTTGGTTACAATTACCTAAGGTTAACCTTTATTATAGGAGACTGTTCGGGATCACACATGTATGGAATTGAAAGGAATGGGAACTTTCCTTTGAAAATATAAAACCAGTTGAAATGAGCCATCAGGGATGAAACACACTCATATCAGAGTGCCTGGTTATATCAAAGAAGCCCTTTTAGTCAGAGTTTTACTAGTCATGGATTTAGGGCTTCTGGATAATTGATAAGTAGGATTTGGAAGATTCTTTAGATCTTTATGATGGATGCTGAGTCAGAGTTTTGAACCAGCAATCTGAATTCTAACATCATGAACAAGAACTCTGGGGGTTATAAAGACTCTGGGGAGACATAGATATTAGCCAATGAGAAATTAAGATTTCAGCCCCTTCATGATGCTTTAATTTGAATATTTGACTAATGAGTTATTCTACATTTTACTCTTCAGCATCTTTGAAGATATTCTAAGAACTTTTTGACCTTATATCATGTATAAGAGAACAAGGCTTTCTCTTATTTATCAAAAATAATCAGTCAGGAAAACTGTAGATAATCCTGAATGATCTATATTTTGTATAATCTAACTTGATCAAAAGGTAAAGTATAAGTCTCACTAGACTAAAAGAAGACAAAGGTCACCAGTTCATCATTTACCATAAGTGCTTGTACCCATGCTAACATATTTAACTTTGAAATCTAAATGATAACTCTGATCAGGGAAACAAGGGTGTTGAATATTAATCTGGCCTCTACCATTAACTTGCAATATGAGTAAAGAACCATTTCAAGTTCTTCTTCTGGAGTGTAGGGATTGTTTTATTGTTGTTTTATATTCCTTATTCCTAGCACAATGCCTCATAGATAACTAAAACGTAAGCATTTATTGATTTATTGGTTAGTTTTTTAGAAGAGATGATTTTTATCATCCCTTCCTCTAATGGTCTGTGATTCTATAATTCTTTTTTGAAGAATCCCTTTCTATTTGTTGCCTTCTGGTTCATTTTAGATCATTTATTTCCCTCCCTCTAATAATGTACACTCCCCCCCAACACACCTATAACTAAGAGAGGCATATAATATACTTCTCTTCTTTAATATTTAAAATAATATAATTAATATGAAGATCATGTATCCATTTAGAAAGTATAATAGAATATGGTATAAGATGTTGTTCTAAGCCTAATTTCTGTCAAACTGCCTTTAGTTTTCCCAGAAAATTTTATCATATAAGAAACTCCTGTTTAAGTAATTGTGCTTATTGTTTTATTGAACACTGATTTAGTGAGTTAGATTGTTTTGTCATTGTCCTATGTATCTTTTTCTAGGTTTCTGTAAGGCAAATGGGGTTAAGTGGCTTGCCCAAGGTCACACAACTAGGTAATTATTAAGTGTTTAAAGTTGAATTTGAACTCAGGTACTCCTGACTCCAGGGCCGGTGCTCTATCCACTGTGCCACCTAGCTGCTCCTCCCCATGTATCATTTATTTACCTATTTTTTAAGCAGTGCTAGATAGTTTTGATTTGCTCTTGTCCAATCATTTTAGTCATGTCCAAATCTTTGTGATATCATTTCAGAATTTTTTTTGGCAAAGATACTGGAGAAGTTTGCCATTTTCTTCTGTAACTCATCTAACAGAAGAGGAGACTGAGGTTAAGTTACTTGCTTAGGGTCATACAGTGCTTCTCTCTCTCTAAGTGACTTTAGTGCTCTATCAATTCTGTCGCCTTGGTCACTGCTATTTCATATTATAGTTTGAGGTCTCGAAGTTCTATTCCCTTCAATCTATTATGGTGCAGTAGAGAGCACCATTTGGAAGGAAATGAATTCAAATCTGACCTCCAACATTTACTAGCTATAGAATCCTGGGAAAATTATTTAACCTTATTTCTCTCAGTTTCCTCATCAGTCAAGTGAACTGGAAAAAAAATCACTTTATTGTTTCTGCCAAATTGGGTCACATAATTAATCATAACTGAAAATATCTCATTTTTATAATTCCTTTTAATATTTCAGATCTTTTCTTTTTCCAAATAAATTTTGTTACAATTTTATTGAATCCTATAAAGTATCCTTAAATAAATTGATCATTAGGATTAAAATTAAAACCTGACTTTGAAATTACTGTTATTATATTGTCATTGCTGAGTAGGAAGTCATGAATATTTCTCCAATTCTTTAAGTTTTTAAAAAAATTTTAAGAAATATTTTGTAATTGGATATATACATATATATGTATACATACATGCATATATGTATGTATTTTGCCTTCTTTGGTGGATTAACTTCAATTCCCATGAAGAAGTATTGAGTGATCTCTCTAAATTCCAAATACCTACTCAGGTAAGGTCCTCATTTCCTTTTATAAAATATTTCTTAGTGACTATTTTTTTAACAAAGAAACAAGTTTTCCATATTTCTTTCTCTGATTCAATCTCTTTCTTTCCTTCTTGACCAATCTCCTCCTATAGGTGTGTTTCTTCCTGAGATACTTCAGGGGTTATTTTTCCTTCTTTGCTAGTTTTTAACTTGATTAGGGCATATCAAACATTTCCTTCTTTTTTCTTCCTTCTTTCTCCTCTTTTATGTACCTCCTATTGAATTATTTACTCCCTCAAAAACATTTATTTGCTTGTAGAAGTGGTGGTATAGGGCTTAGTCTATGATGTTTCAGGTCTGTATTGACTTTTGCCTTCACACCTATTAATTCCGTGCTTTCATAAAGAAATCTCTTCATGTCTGTTGTTATTTTGTTATTGTTGCTCCTGGTTTCTATATTTGTTTATCATTAATATATATGTATATGTATATGTATATATATATATATCTGTTGAATGAAATATTTGAAAAGCAACTGATTTGCTCAGACCTGTTTTTTCTCGAAAGGAATGCTTTGAATGCCTTTTTTTTTGTTTTTTTGCCATTGACATTGCTAAATTTAAACATGATATGCCTTTTACTTTGAAGGATAGTATTTTTTGCTAGACATGATATTTAAATTCTTTAAATTATCAGTATTTTGTTTCTTGTATTCAAAAGTTCTGGGAATTTTTCTCATTTTACTCATTATGGTATTCTATTTTAAAAAAATTATATACTTATGGGGATCTATAATTTCTAAACAATTTTTACTTGCTTTGTCTTAATTCTTGTATATAGATGTTTTCTTTTTTTAGTGATTATTTTCACATTACAATAATAATCTTGTGAAAGTATATTTAAACCCCACTCCCTTCAAGAAGGGAGAGAAATTAAATTAGAGGGAAAAAATTTACTTTCATCTGTGTTCAGGTACCATTGGCTCTGTCTCTGGGATGGGTTGTTTATTTAACGTAAGTCCATGAAAGAAATTGCTTTGATATTTTTTCCCACTGTTGCTATTGTTAACTGTATTTCCCTCCATTCTATTCTTCTCCACTTCCATTTTATTCTATTTCCTCTCCTTTTAACCTGTCCCTCTTCAGAAGTATGTTGTATCTGACTACCCTCTCCCATTATCTTACATCTCTTCTATCATCTGTATTCCTCCCTTCCCCTCACCTCCCCTTGTCTCCCCTTCTTCCATCTGTGTCCTCTCCTTTTTCTTCTAGGGTAAGATAGATGTCTATACCCTTTTGTTATTTCCTCTCTGAGCCATTTCTGATGAGAAAGAAGACTCACACATTCCCTTTCACCTTATGCCCCCTTACATTCCATTTCAAAAGCTTTTTTTTGACTCTTTTATGTGAAGTATCTTAGCCCATTCTACATCTTTCCCTTTTCCATTCCATTTTTTGACTCATTGACTCCATCTTTATATATTATACCATTATATTCAACTTCCTCCTGTGCCCTGTCTATATATGCTCTTTCTTAATGCTCTTATAAATGAGAAGTTTCATATGAATTATCAGTATTTTCTTTGCATGCAGGACTACTTGCAGTTCAGCATCTTTAAATACCTCATAATTAGTCCTTCCCATCCATCTTCTCTATGCTTCACCTGAGATCAGGAGTACTTGAAGATCAAACTTTCTATTCAGCTCTGTTCATTTCAACAGGAAAGTTTGAAAGTCTCCTGTTTCATTGAAAGTCCATCTTTTCCCCTGAAAGAAGATGTTCAGTTTTTCTGAGTAGTTGATTCTCGGTTGTAATACAAGCTCTTTTACCTTCTGGAATATCATATTCCAACCCATATGAGTCCTTAAGGTAGATGCTGCTAAATCCTGGGTAATCCTGACTGTTGCTCCATATATTTGAATTGTTTCTTTCTGGCTGCCTGTAGTATTTTCTCTTTGACTTGGGAGTTGTGAAATTTGGCTATAATATTTCTGGAGTTTATTTTTTGGGGGGATCTCTTTCAGGAGGTGATCAATGGATTCTCTCAATTTCTATTTTACTCTCTTCTTCTAGGATCTCATGGCAATTTTATGGATTATTATTTGAAAAATGAAATCTATGCTCTTTTCCTGGTCATGACTCAATAATTTTTAAATTAATCTTTGCTCAATCTGTTTTCCAGATCAGTTGTTTTCCAATAACATATTTCACATTTTCTTCTAGTTTTTCATTCTTTTGGTTTTGTATTATTTTTTCTTGATTTGTCACAAAGTCATCAGCTTCTTTTAACTCCACTTGCATTTGAAAGAGTTATTTTCTTCAGAGAACTTTTTAAATCTCATTTTCCATCTGACCAATTCTGCTTTTTAAGGTATTCTTCTCCTTATTGACCCTTTGTACTGCTTTTTCCATTTGACTAAATTGGTTTTTAACATGCTATTTTCTTTTTATTTTTGTATCTCCTTTACCATGCTGCTGATTTATTTTTCATGATTTTCCTGCATTGCTCTCATTTCTCTTTCCAATTTTCACTCTACCTCCCTTACTTGTTTTTCTAAAGTCATATTTGAGTTCTTCCATAGTCTGAGACCAATTCCTATTTTTCTTGGAGGCTTTGGATACAGAAGGTTTGGCTTTGTCATCTTCTAAGTACATATTTTGTTTCTCCATAGGACCAAAGTAATTTCTATGGCCAGATTCTTTTTTTTCCTGTTGTTTGCTCATTTCTTCAGCCTATGACATGATTTACTATGCTTCCAAAACTTTTGGAGGGGTTTTGGTACATCCCCCCCAAGGGGCCTTAATTCCTCCAATATCTTCTGAGAGACTGTCACTGCTCTCCTGGTCTGTTATCTGATCTGTATATGACCACAGGGACTCCCCTCTGCCCTGGTGCTGTGAGGAGGGTCCCTGCTCCTTTGTGGGCCCTGGATATGAATTTGGGCAAAACAGCAAAGTCCTGCTCCAGAGATAGCAAAGAGACCTCTGCAGTCTCTCCCCACCCTTACTGACTGTGAACTGAACATTCTGGAAGCAGCTGCTGGGTGGCTCTGTGGGTTCCTGGGCTATTGTAGGCCTGTACTAGCCTAGATTCCTTTTTCACTTTGTGGCAGTGTTCTCCCTTTGACCCTCAAAGGCATCCTCGGTGATCCCTGGGTCAAGATGTCTGGAAACTGCTCCTGTGGCCAAGGACCCAGATGCCCCCCAGGTACCCAGGTGCCCTATGGGCTGATCCTGGAAGGCTGGAGGTGGTTTGCTTCAGCTTGGTACAACTTGGACCCAGGCTGCATTGTGGGAATTTACAACCCTGGTCCTGGTGGTATAGACCTTTCCCATGAATCTACCAAGTTGTCTTGGGCTGCAAAATTGTTTCTCTGTCTTCTATTGGTTCTGCCTCTCTATAATTTGATTAGAGTCAATATTTTACAGCATTTGGAGTTTTTTTGGAGAAGAGCTTCTGGGAATTACAGTCTCTGCACCATCATCTTTATTGAATCCCTAGATGTTTTCTTTTAATGTTATTGCTATTTTCTTCTTTTCTTCCAGATAGTCCTTCATTTTGTGTTCATTTGCATTCCTGTTTGCTACTTTGGTGAGATTTGCCACTGTTGATTCAAGTATTTTTAAAAAAAATATTCTACCAATTATTTCTCCTTTGCAAGCCATAAAATATAATTTAGCAATTATTATTTTTCTTTTAAACCATTTAGGAATAGGTTAATATTGTTTTATGCTTCCTGGGAATCCAGAAGATATTGATTCATTTTCTTTGTCTTGCAGTATTCATAGATGTGCAGATTCTTTAGCTGATCTGGAGACTATTTTTTCTTTTTATTAATATATTCTCTATTGATTTATCTGCTTACATTAAAAAAATTTAATTGAGTTTTTTCCCTCCTGAAGGCTTTGATAATTTCATTCTGTTTTCCTTACATTATTCTATTGCCCATTTTCAGATTCTCTCTTCCTTGGTGACAGTTTCCTTGGAGGCTAGACTTAGTCATCTCAGTCCTCCCAGTTCACATTTCATAAACCTTTCATAAATCTTTGCCTCAAGTGATTCTTGAGGGAAAAGGTCTCAACATATTGCATATATATATATATATATATATATATATGTATATATATATATATATACATACATATATATATATATATATATATATATATATATATATATATGGATCTTTTCCCTCAGGCTAAGCTGAATTAAAGAAAAACCACATTTATATATTCTACTTTTGTTTGTACTATAGTTCTCTGGATGCATTCTTTGCAGCACAGAGGACTTACACACTGTTGTCCCATATAGAGTAAGCATCTGACTTAGACTTTTCTAATTGTGGTGTTGCTGAAGTTGTAGAATAACTGTGTTTTATTGAAAGCTTATAGGTGGACTGTTGACTAGTGGAGGAAGTCAGCTAAATGAATACTTTAGGGGATAGGGAATAACCTTGTCTGCTATTAGTCTTTCTTAATATCCTAATCAGGAAACAGATGAAATTACTTTATCTCTTGTGAATTATTCCTAATTTGGAGAATTTTTAAAATCATGAGGATTAGAGAAAATATGTATACCTAGCTATTTTGTGCAAGTATATGCCAATAAATCAGACAATCTAAATGAAATGGATTAGTGTATACAAAAATAAAAATCACCAAGATTAACAGAGGAAATAAATACTTAAATAACTGCATTTTAGAAAAGAAAACTGAACAAGTCATCATTGAATTCCCTAAGAAAAATCTACAGGGCCAGATATATTTATCAATGAATTCTACCAAACATTTAAAGAACAATTAATTCCAATATTATATAAACCATTTAGAAAAATAGATGAAGGGGTTCTATCAAATTCCTTTTATGACACATAGAGGTAATGATACCTAAACCAAGAAGAGTCAAAACAGAAAAAGAAAATTGTAAATAAATTTTCTAAATGAATATTGATGTAAAAATTTAAATTAAATATGATCAAAGAGATTACAGCTATTTATCACCAATAGGAAGAGGTGGGATTTATACCAGAAATGCAGGACTAGTTTAATATTAGGAAAACTATAAACATAATTTTATATCAATAACAAAACCAAAATAATATGATCATTTCAATAGATACAGATAAAGCTTTTGTCAAAATGCAATAAGCAATACTATAATTCCTTAAAGTGATAAGTAACAAATATCTAAAAATATCAGCAAGAATGATCTATAATGGGAATAAGCTAGAAGCCTTTCCAGAAAGATCAGGGGCAAAGCAAAGATGCCCATTAAAACTACTATTTTTCAATATTGTACAAAAATGTTAATTTTAGCAATAAGAAGAAATGAAGAAAAAAGAAATTAAAAGAATTAGAATCGGTAATGAGGAAATAAAAGTCTTGCTCTTTGCAGATGATATGATTGTATACTTAATAAACTTAACAAAGCTATTTGTAAACACTTAACAACTTTAGCAAAGTCACAGAATATAAAAATAAATTCACATAAATCATTAGTATTTTATGTATTCCCAACAGATAAAGAGCAGCAAGAGAAATTCTATTGAAAATAACTGTAGACAATACAAAATATTTAGGATTATGCTGCCTAGACAAATTCAGAAACTATATGAACACAATTACAAAACATGTTGCATGCAAATAAAGTCAGATCTAAACACCTGGAGAAATAACAATTGCTTATGATTAGGCTGAATTGATATAATAAAATGACAATTCTACCCAAATTAATTTTCTTACTCAGTGCCACACCAAACTACCAAAATATTATTTTATAGAGCTAGAAAAAATAATAGCAAAATTCAACTGGAAATACAAAAGTCCAAGGGAATTCATAAAACAAAATGCAAAGAAAGGTGGCCCAGCTGTACTAAAATATAGTTCCAAAACTATATTATAAAGCAATAATCATCAAAATTATTTGGTATAGCTTGAGGAATAGAGAGATGGATGAGTAGAATAGATTAGGCACACAAGACGCTGTAGTCAATGACCATAGCAATATACTGCTTGATAAACTCAAATATTCCAGCTTCTATAAGAACTCACTATATCCCCCAAAGTTGCTGGAAAAACTGGAAAATAGTATGGCAGAAACTAGGCATAGACCAACATCTCATACCCTATACCAAATAATGTTGAAATGGGTACATGACTCAGACATAAAGAATGAAAAGCAGGGAAGCTAGGTGGTGCAGTGGATAGAGCACCAACCCTGGAGTCAGGAAGACCTGAGTTAAAATCGACCTCAGACATTTAGTAATTACCTAGCTGTGTGATCTTGGAGAAATCACTTAACCCCATTACCTTGAGAAAAACAACCCCCCCCAAAAAAAAACAAAGAATGAAAAGCAAAGGAGAACAAAGAATAGTTTATTCATGATCAGCCAAGAGATAGAGAAATTGTGAAATGCAAAATGGATATTTTTGATTACATTAAATTCAAAAGGTTTTGCACAAGCAAAACAATTATAACCAAGATTATAAGGAAAGTAGAAATAATTATTACAGTAAGTATTTCTGATAAAAGACCTCATTTCTCAAGTAGAGAACTAAGTCAAATTTATGAGAATTCAAGCTATTCCTGTTGATAAATGGTCAAAGCATAGGCAGTTTTCAGATGAAGAAATTAAAGCTAGCTATAGTCATATGAAAAATACTTTCAATCACTATTGATTAGAGAAGTACAAATGAAAACAGCTCTTAGGTACCACCTCACACACATATATGACAGAAAAGGAAAATGATAAATTTGGGGAATATATGAGAAAAGTTGATGCATTAATGCATTGATGATCCAACCATTCTGAGAAAAAATTGGAACTATGCCCAAAGGGCAATCACATTGTGCATACCCTTTGAGCTAACAATACCACTACTAAATCTATATCCCAAAGAAATCATAAATATGGGAAAAGAACATACATATACAAAATATACTAGCTCTCTTTGTGGTGGTAAAAAATGGTAATTGTGAAATGTCCATTAAATGGGAAATAACTGAACAAATTGTGGTATACAAATGTAATGTAATAGTACTGTGCTAGTGCTATTTGATGAGCAGGTGATTTCAGAAAAATCTGGAAAAACATGAATTGATACTGAATGAAATGAGCAGAACCAGAAGAAAATTGTACACTGTATCAGCAACATTATGTGACGATCAACCACGATGGACTTATCTTTTCTCAGCAATACTGTGATTGAAGACAATTTCAAAAGACTCATGCTGGAAAATGATAGAGAAAAGAATTATGGATCCTGAATGAAGATCTAAGCATACTATTTTTACTTTTTTGTGACTTTTCCCCTTTGTTCTGTGTCTTTTTTCAGAACATGACTAATATCAAACATAATTGTTTGGCATCTAGGAGTGGAGGGAGGGAGAAAATTTGAAATTCAAAATCTTATAAAACTAATGTTGAAAATTATCTCTATATATAAAATTGAAAAAATATAACATACTGTTTAGTTTAGAAAAAACTACCTTGTTGTTTTACATGATGCAAAATTCCATAACTCTCTGAAGGTTATTAACTTTATGCATAAAGGAAATTCTTACTTTACCATTTATGTGTATGATCTCCAAGTGTTTCCTATAGCTCACATGCCAAACAATACTGAGAGTCGACCATCTGCTATATACTTAGGGGGATACAAAGAAACATATGAATGAAAAACATTTATTGAGTACATACTGTGTGTCAGATACTATGCTAAGGTATGGATTTATCTTTTTAAAAAGACAATCCCCACCCTTTTTATCCCCTTTTTATAGGGGAAGACAACATACATAGAAAAGAAGTGATGAGGAAAGGGAGTTTTTACCCTGGGGAGGTACAGATAATTGAGAGTATTGGTATGTAATGGGCTGTAAGGTAGACAGATGGTGAAATGATCCAGCTGTATGGTGAGATTGGTTTGGAAGCAAAGCATGATCTAGTATCTTGAGTTAATCAGTAAATATAGAAGACTTAGTGGGCTAGTTTATACATAGTGACCAATCACCTGGATTGGGCCTTAAATTGGGAGCTGCTAAGAGATTTTAATTTCCCATAGTCTGAGGGCATAGATTTAAGTACGTAGGTTCAGGTCTCAAGTTTAATGTTGAAGTTGTTGGTTCAGGTGAAGATGTACATGTGCGAGGCAGTAGGTCCATGATGAGAAAAGGTCTTTCCTACAATTACAATGAAAATCTAATTGAGTGGGCAAAACATGCACTTGAATAATTGGCAATTGCAATACACACACACACACACACACACACACACAAACACACACACCTATCCAATGAGGAACTGACTGTGTAGTACTGATGACAAATACAAAGGGAGTCAGGAGAGGGCTGAAGCTAAGGAAGACTGAATGAAGGGGGTAGAACATGAACGGGGCTTTTTAGGCTAGATAGCCAGTGGGGGGGGTAAGAGTGGGAGACATTCCAGAAGGGGAAAAAATAAAATGAATTGAGAGCGTAGGAGTAAGAGGGTACATGGAGTTTATAAGGGAAGAATGAAGAACATAGACTGTTATCAGCAGTTATTGGGTATAGAAATCATCACCAGGTCACCATAAATTTATTCTGCTTGATGGCAAAAAAGTTCACACATTACTTCTGTTTTAGTATATGTGCTGCTGAAGCGAGTACCATACATTACTTCTAAATAGCTACTTTTTCTAGCTTTTTTCCCCTTTTATCGAATCCACATACATTTGGTCTGAGAAAACTTCAAGTTGAAGTTTGTATATATTTATTTATTTGCTTGTGGAGGGATAGTATAATTTCTGCTCTTGCCTTAATTAAAGGTATCACTCACATATAAGCTCTGATTATGGTCAATAAAATGGGCCTAGATTCACCCACATTTCAGTAGGCAATTAAAATAGAACAGAATAATTAGCTTCTTCCCTAGGATCAGAAGTCAATCCTACTCACTAATCAATGGTTACTGACTCTGACCTACTGGGTTCTGAATCTTGCTGATAACCTAGATCCAGAGTATCTGTCTGCTTCTTCCTGCTTTTGCTGTCCTACCTATACTTGGCTAGATCTATGTTACTTGCCTGCATCACCCCTGACCTCTATGAGCTAGCTCTTCATAGTCAGTCTCATTCTAATGCCATTCTTACCCCGACATTACATCTTAGTAAAAAGTTTTAGCACACAGGTGATTTATCCATAAGCATCTTCTGAGCAAATGTCCATTTAATAAGAAGTTTAATAAGGTTAGCATTGTTGAGGAACATAAAGATAAAACAAATGATCCATCAATAAGTTCCTTGGGTTGATACAGATCTTAAAGCTGACAAACATGTGAATATAAAGGTGCTGATCATAAGGAACCAGATGCAGAATCCTGCCTCTGCCACTTCCCTTTGTAGAAAGGTCACATTTTAGCATGCTGCATAATAGCAACACATTTGTTTTCAGTCAACCCACAGATGTTTTCCAATGGATTATATACCTCAGTGTTCAGTCTCATTATTCCTCAGAGCAAACTGTAGTTCATATCCTGTTGTCTCAACAGATTTTTCCCCACTCTGGTACCATCAGTTTCTGAACTGTTTCCCCCTTGAATCTAAGCAGCCCATTGCATTTGGGTAGGGTTGGGAAAACGGTTTATCACATAAAATGATCAATTGATTATATTGTTCCATTTTTTTCCTACTGCAACAGAGAAATGAAGTCCTTTTTCCTATTTAGAAAAAAGGACTACTCCTTTGCATTCAAATTATAAATCCTCTGAATTCATCTATTGTCAATAACTACATCAGTAAGATTCAATTCAAATAAAAATATTCATTAAATATATATATATTGAGTATTTGGTCCAGTGTAAGTATCACTCGCACACAAATATCATTTTAAGATTTTTCAAAATGCATATTCATCTCATTTCACTAGGGAAGAAATTAAGCCTCAAGTTCAAAGAATTCATCTAAGATTATACAAATGATGAGTATCATCACCTGACCCTAGGCCTTCTGACTCTAACACCTATGATTTTATCACTATTCTACACTGCCTTTCAGTCAGGAGGGTCTGAATTTCCCTATGTTTTCTGAATGTCTGTGTAGCTGAAGATTCTGCTTCCCATGTGACTTTTAATGTTTGTTAATTTCAAGCCAAATCCTACTGACTTCTGCTCCTATTTTTAAATAGATGAGGGTTGTTTGCATAACTTCATGTTCTCATTGAGACTCCCATTATCACCTCATTTAGTATCATTTGTACTTGGATTCAGTGCCTGGCTTTATCTCTTTTCCCAGTTATTGGTAATAATCATAAAGCAATACAGTGTAGTACAAAGGAAACCAAAAGCTAAGTATTTAGAGAATCAAGTCCTGTTCTCTCTTTGTTCTGGTCAGTAGTTAGGGCAGTCTTGGGATGGCTAAGATACAGGGAGACCCCAAAAACAGTAAAGAGAAGGAAACCTTCATGGTAAATGGTCATATTTGGTATTACTAGTCTTGGGGTATGAAGTTGAGGAACAAAATTTCATTCCTTAAAATGATTAGGCTATAAGACAATATACCAAGCCTAGGAGAACTTGGGGATTTATAAGGGGCTCAAATATTTGAGTGATAAGATAAAGGCTTGACTATTGAAACTACAGAACCAGAGGAACATAGCAAAATCCTAATTACTAAGGTCAGTGTATAAAGTTGAATAAAGCCCAGTAGCAAGATTGTATTAATACAGAGTTACTAATTCATCATTACTTATATTTTTCTGGTTTAAAACAAAGGTGGACGTTCATATATACAAAGAAAACAAAGGGCTTTAGTAGGCAACAAGCTTAGAAATGCCAAATCATTACATGAAAGTAAAAATAAACGAATACAGACTTATACTTTGATAATTAAAGTATACTATTCAGAAGGGATGTGACAGTCTTGTTGTACTTTGCTCTAGGCAGAATATTTCTAGACACTGTATTCAGTTCAGTAGTATGTACAAAAGCTGACCAGGACGTCTAAGGAAATGGAAGTCATATTACATGAAGATTAGTTAAGTAGACTAGTAATATTTGTTCTGGAAAAAGGAAGATTTAAGGGGAACGTGATAATTCTCTGACTTTCTGAAAGACTGTCATGTGAAGTGGGATAGGACTTGCTCTGCTTGATCTCAGGGAGAGATCATTTGTCAGCAGTTTAAAGAGATCTCTTTAGGTTTGATGTAAGGAAAGATTTACTAACAATGAGAACTGACATAAGGTGGAATAAATAGGCTGCCCTAAGGGTGAGTGAGTTCCCATACACTAGGGTCATTGAATAAAGCCTGGACAACCACTAGTTGGATATGTGATAGAGCACAGGATTGGACTAATGAGTGGACAATCTGGAGAGGTTCTATCCAGGAAAAATCTTAAGAATTCCAATCATTAGTTAGTCCTTATAATGATTTCAGTTCTTTAAGAACCAACCAATAACTCTTTTTTGCTCTCAGACTCAAAAATGTCATAACAATAATATATTCACACATTTGAAGATATTTAAAATTTATGTTTCTAATACAGCTATTATAGATCAATAAGCCCAAGTGATCTTTTCAGATTAAATTTATAATAATTTTATTTTGCAGATGCCTTTTCTGCCTAGTTTCCCACAGTAGCATGTCAGGGCTTTCCTGTTGTGATAGATTACTATGGTTGACATAGGCACTAGGATGAAGAGTTTATTTTAGACTGATAGCACTAGGGCTACTTATACATTATACTAAGCCAAGAGAAATGAACTCTTTGAATAATGTTACCTTTTCTCTTGACACTAAAATTGTATTACTCTGGAGGGTTGTAATGGAGGCTTTGGAGTCTAACAGAAAGAACACATGACTTGAAGTTCAGAGAATTTGGCATCTAATCCCAATTTTACCTCTTATCAGCCATGTGATTTTGAGGATTTTTTAAAATAGGACTGGTAGGAGTCTAAGAAGGTCATCTAATTCAACCTCTTTATAAGATTAGAAATTTGGATTTGGAAGGGACCTTAGAGTCCATCTTAACTAACCTGCTCATTAGCAAACCAAAGCAAAAGGGCTTATCTACGAAGACATCCAAGTAGTATATAGCAGGACCAGGATTTGAACTCTGACATCAGGTATTCTGATACCCAAAACAAAGAGACTGCAAAGATCCCTTATGTTTCTTTCTGTTCTGACAATCAATGATTAACCTTCTATATTAGAAACTTCATAAAATAGAAAGTTTGGATGTCAGTTGACTCAGACTTCTTGACAGCTCCAAGTTTGGGAAATGGGTTCTTCCCTGAGAAAGAACCATCATATTTATGTCAATCTCCTCTACATCAGCACTACATACTTCTAAATAGCATCTTTCTAAGAGGGCTACAGTGGGGCCATTACTTACAGAAGGGCTTAATTCTGATTAGGTACTGCACCTTAATAGTATGGCTTGGAAAAGGTAGAAGATATCCTCGGGATTTAGTTAACCTTTATCTTATGCACATTCTGGTAAAATAATGAAGAAACCAATTGAAGAAGGCTGATAGCCTGAGTCAAGGTTGGAAGAACACTAAATCCTCAATTGACAGTCCATCACAGATGGTAACCAGGGTTTGACTGCTTTTAGTGAGAAAGATTTTCCTTTATAGAAAGCACGTGCTTTTAAGTGTAAAGTGTTGTTGAGCTGTTGTGTGTGTATGTAGGTGTGTGATTATGTGTGAGAGAGAATGTATGGATGCATCCATGTTTCCATTTTGCCCAAACAAACTACATGGATGATTTTATTTATGTCACTTTACACTGAAAGGCTTTTAACCTCATTTTAGCAGCTTTTAAGACCTGATGTTTTTGAAGTCAGAAAAATAATGGATGTATGTTTCTTTTTTAAATCTGATGTGACAAACTGAGAAGTATGGTTCCTTCCTATATGGAGGTAATATGTACAATGGACAGAATATAAACTCTGGAGTGAGAGCATCTCCATTTAATGCATATTGCCTGATGCATACTACCTGTATGCCCTTGTAAAATGAAATCTTTGGAATAGATAATTTCTGAGGTCCCTTCTAAATCAGTAATCTTCATTTGTGCTCTTTTCATTCACTAGGAAGAAGTTACTACTGATACCATTCCATAAGAAATTTAATTTCTTAAAGTGGTGATGATAAACCATATTATCATGTCCAGAGATGATATACAGTGTGAAATTTCTATTTGCTTGTACAGCTATAAAGAGAGGCTTCTTTTTTCCTTAATAGACCAAAACTTGACCCTGTACACAGACATTAGCAGGAAAGAAAAGACCAAGTACTGAAACAGTATCCAATGAAGTAGCATACCTAATGACAAAATGCAGCAGAGATGAGCTTCCTCCTGGAAACAGGTGGCACTGATGAATTTCATGGAGCAAATGCACATCTTTTCACTCCTAGATAATCTTAGAGCATCAGAAAACTGCTGCCTATTTTTTTAACTTCTTGCTTCTAATGAAAAGCTACTTTGGGTGGAATAATTGTGAATAGACAAGCAGGCTTCTGTTCTGTGGTAAGAAGTAGAATGGAACTGTGAGACAGGAAACCTGGGTTCTAGTAAAGGCTAAGTGACCTTTAACACTTATTTCAACGCTCTGGTTCTTCATTCTCTCGGTCTCATATGAGAAGGTCTCATATGAGGATCACAGCAGACTTCGATGCAAGGTTCCAGAGATGTTATTTATCCCTTTTTCATGAATAAGGAAACTGACTCAGAGTGGTTAAGTGATTTCTCCTTCGTTTAAATACATAGTATTAAAGGTGAGATTTAAGCCTAGGTTTTTCTGTCTCTATGTTCAGTATTCTTTCCATTAATTTTCCTTTAATTGATTTTCACTAATACTCCTTTTAGAACTAAAATTCAATTATTCTAAATATGATGAAGGACTAATTATATATGCATTTAAGGGCAATGAATATTCAAAAATACCAAATACCTTCTAATTGTACATCTCTATACCTATAAATCCCAGTTCATTTACTTTGTAGATTTTCTTCTGAGCACATTATAAGGAGAACTAGTGAGCCATTCTTCCATTTGGTTGCAATATTCTTTTTTCCTTCTTGTTTCATTTATAATGACAATACTAAGATTGAGAAAATACCCTTACTTGTCATTAAACAAGGACCTCTTTTTAGAGTATCAATAACTACTGTAAGCAAATATCATTTAAAAGTTATGTGATCCAAAATGTTTTATATACAATTGGGAAATGGCTGAACAAGTTGTGATATATGATTGTGTTGGAATACTATTATGCTATAAGAAATGATGAGCTCAATGATTTTAGAAAAATCTGAAAAAACTTGCAAGAAATTGAACAGTGAAATGAACAGAACATGAAGAATATTGTATACAGTTACAACAAAATTGTTTGAAGAACAATTTTGAGAGACTAAGTTATTTTGACTATTCTAAATATACCAATTGGCTATAAAGGACATATGAAAAAGATGCAATCTGCATACAGAGATGGAATTGATGAACAGAAGTATATATATAGAATGAATATAGAATCTATGTGTGTGTATATATATATATATATATATATATATATATATATATGTGTGTGTGTGTGTGTGTGTGTTTAAAATAGTAGCCATCTCTAGAATAGTGGAAAGGAAGTGAAGAAAAAAAAGGAAAAGAATTTACATGATAATTTTGTTGTATATTTGAAAGGAATAACAAGTTGTATATTGTACATTTGCAGTTTCATCTGCAATTATCTTTTATTGTACTATGTTATGGAAATGCTTTATTTCATAACTTAAAAATAAAAAATATGCATGACAAAATTCATGAATCTTTGGAAAATATAAAACCAGACATGGGCTTGTTTGGCACCCTTTTACTGTTTCTTCCTTCCTCTCAAATGTTAGAAATTTCAACCTATTCAATGGTTGACCAATTCTTGTCCTTATCCTTCCATGAATCCTCCGGGGGGGGGGTTCATTCAATAATATTCTGGGTTTCTTCATCTAGATTTTTTGTTGTATAGTTGGAGAAAAAAATTACCATTGAGACTTTGCCCTGGTAGTAAATGATAGAGAATCAGATCCTGAGTTTAGTCCAGTACTATTTTTATGCAACAGCTTTGTCTTCCCTCCCTATTCTAACTTGAGTAGTTGTCATTAGTAATAAGGAATTAAAGTGGCTAATATGATTACCATAATACAGCAGTGTATGACAATTAGGAAAGATATTACTCTATTAAAAAATCTTCTAATTCAATATTTAAAGGGGGGTAAAACCAAGAAAACCACATTTAAGATTCAGAGACACAGTTATTATGCAATATTCTTTAAAAGATGAAGCCCCCTAAATTACTTATAGAAGTATATTAATATTTTTATCAGATGAAACTAGCCCAGTGTATTAAGGCATTTTGAAATGATGCACATGAACACAGTAAATATGATTTAATAAGGCAGCTTCCTGGAAAACCTTTTCTTTCATTGAACTCAAATTAAGAGCTTCTCTTATTATACACACATACACAGATATTTCCCAAGTACTACAATAAAATAGACTAATTTAATTTGGAACTAATTTGTGTAATATGGAAAATGAATACTTTAGCATACCTAAGACACTTAGAAAGAATGATGAATTATCATCCTTCAAACATGTACACTGAGACTTTCATAAAGGTCAATTAATTTTAGCTCTAATGCCAAACCACCTACATCCTGCTTCAATTTCTTAGTCTACTCCTGCAAGTAATAGCAAGACCTTCTAGGTAATTCTCTAACTCCAAGAGTTTAGGCCCTTCTCTTAGCTACTTCTTCCATTCAGGTAATGTCCAAATATACACCCTCAGTTATGACTGTCCACCTGAACTCCATTGTTAAACACAAAGGGAAAAGCACAACATGATTTGTGTTTATTTTCTAGATTTAAAGCCTATGTATCTATTTCTAGCTTTCTAAAACTATCTTTATATAAGTCTAGTGAAAAAATTATATATATATATATTAAAAATACTGGGATTGAAGTCAGGAGGGAAAGACCTTGGACTCAAATCCTGCTTTTGACAGTAATTACATGATCATATGTTAACATAACCTCTCTGTCTCACTTTTCAACTTATGTCATAAGGTTGTTGTGAGACTCAAATGAGATAATGCTAATAAAATACTCTAAACCTCAGTGTTACACAAATGCAAGGTAACATCATCATCATCATCATCATCATCATCATCTAAATTATCATCTTGAGTACCAGACTAAAAGACATGCTTTCTGAATCTTAACACTAAAATGATGATTGAATTTGGGTAAATCACTTCATTTAAATCTGAGGTGTTCTCAGGACTATTTTTATCTGTAAAATTAGTGTATTAAACTAGATGAGCTCAAATGCTCTGATAATATTAATTTGAAATAAGGCTGGAAAGTTGTATAGGAATCAGACAATGGAGGACACTAAATATTGGTTGAACTTTTTGTGATTTACCCTAAAGGCAATAGGAAGGAATTGAACATTTTTGAGTAGGTCAAGTGATATAACTATATATACATCATACACACACACATACATATATGAATCTTACGAATCTCAATTTGGCAACTGTGTGAAGAATGAAGAAGGAAGATCATAGAATAATGGATTTAGAGTTGGAAAGTATCTTAGAGGATCTATTAAAACACTCAGCTGCTGCTAGCCAATGGTTCAACTTTTTTTATGTGTTATGGAACCCTTTTGGTAGTCTGGTTCAGTCCATAGACTCATTAACAGAATATGGTTTTTCAATGTAAAGACTAACAGACTGCTTCTGTGGGGGTGGGGGGAAGGAAGCTAGATTAAAGGAAAAATTGTAAAATTCAAAATAAATAAAATCTTTTAAAAAATAGAATACAGTTTTTAAATAAAATGCATGGAATTACAAAGGAAACCAAATATTTTAAAACACAGTTATCTACTTATCTATCTTCTTTCTCTCTCTCTATCTGTACACTCTCTCTCTCTCTCTCTCTCTCTCTCTCTCTCCCTCTCTCATTAAAAACTCTTACTTTTAACTTTCTTTCACTTGGGTAAGCTCAGCAGCTGTGATAGACTCAAATATCATTTCTGCAGATGATTCCAAGATCTATGTATCCAAATTTAATGTCTTAGTGGAGCTCCATTCTGATATTACCAACTACCATATGGATATCTAGAATTAGTTATCCATCCAAATTCAACATGTCCAAAACAGAATTTATTATTCTTTCACTCAAAACCTCTCTTCCCAACTTTCCTATTATTATCAACCTCCCAGTCACATAGGTTCCTAACCTCAATTCCTCACTTACATTCACTCATATATCATATCTCTTGTCAAATCTTAGTATTTCTTCCTACATAATATCTCTTGAATATAAGCCTTTCCATCCACCCACATAACCACTACTCTATTAATAACCTTTATCATTGACCTTCATACCTTTTGGCTCATTTATTAGAAGAGCCTCTGAATTTATCTTCTTGCTTCAAGTATTTCCCTACAATCTATCTTCTATTATAGTGATTTCTCTATAATGCATATCTGACCATGTCACTCCTGTCATCTAAACATAATAAACTCTATTAGCTCTCTATTATATCCAAGTAAAAAATAAGATGATATTTGACAATTAAAGCTCTCTTTCTTTTCTGCTTTTCAAGATCAAGAAAGAAAGGAGAGAAAGACTTTGGACTCTAATCCTGGTTTTAACTGTAATTACATGATCATAAGTGAACATAACACTGTCTCACTTTTCAACTTTTTTTGCACTATATTTTCCTTTAAAAACTTTATATTGCAGCTACATTGGCCTAATTGCTATTCCTCAAACATTCTCTACTGCTGTTGAGTTTGTTTCAATTGTGTCCAACTCTCCATACCCCATTTAAGATTTTCATGGCAAAGATACTGGAGTGGCTTGCCATTTCCTTTTCTAGTTCATTTTAAATATGAGGAACTGAAACAAAGAGAACTAAGTGACTTGCCCAGGTTCACAGAGGCTGGATTTGAACTCAATTCTTCCAAACTTCAGGGTCAGCACTGTATCCACTGCACCATCTTATTGCTCCCTGTATCTCCTTAAAAGCAGGAGCCATGTTTTTGCCTTTCTTAGTATTCCCAGCCTTTAGGAGAACGACTAGTACATAATAAGTATTTAATAAATACTTATTCACTGGAAGATTGATAGATGAGTATTAATCTAGAGTTTTAAACTTGCGTTCATAAATGAATTTCAAAAATATAAGAAGGAAGAGAAATGGCTAGTCTGAAATGTGTCTGGGAAATTTAGTGGTTAGTAAGTTGAAGATGATTCAAAAGTATGAAATGGCAGCACCGCCCACCCAAAAAAGAAAACTTTTTGCCTTGAGATTTCTAGAAGATTGATAGAAGGTCCAGGCAGAAGGATGTGATGGTACTTTTATATTTTGGTCTGATCAGACCATCTTAGGTATTTTGTTTAGCTCTGGGTACTGCATTTTAGGAAGGATGAACATTGATGAAAATGGAGAGCATCCAGAAAGGTGAAACCAGGATGATGGAGGACCACCAGATCACATGAGAATTGGCTGAAAAACCTAGAGATATTTAACATGGAGAAGAAAACAACTGAGGGAATATAATGGCTGCTTGCAAGTATCTTAAGTTCTGTCATAAGGCAGAGGAATTATAATTTTTCTGCTTAGCCCCAGGGACAAAAGTAAGATCCAAAGATTATGCAGATGTTGCTTTTGGCTTGATAAAAGGGAAATTTCCCAAACAATCAGACCTATCCCAAAATTAAATAGGTTTCCATTGGACAAAGTAGACTCTCCCTTTCCCTTTTTCATCCTTATGTGTTGAGATCTTTAAAAAAGGTTGTACATCTTTTGAGAAAGGTTGTATAAAGGGTTTTCTTGTTCAAATACAGACTGAATTAAAAAGTTTCTGAAGTACTGTCATTGTTAAGAACTTTGTCCTTGTTTATGAGGAAGACACCCATAGAATTCTTGGGTATAAGAAAGGCTAAATAGGAAATAACTCTTGAAGAACAAAGCAGAGAATCAACTTTGTTTAAAAAAATGGGCTAAAAGAATGTATGGTAGCATGAACATTGCATAGAAACTACATGAAGTACATGGAACATCAGGGGATGTGGGTTAAAATTTCACTTCTAATGATTTTTACCTATATGGCCTTGGGTGAGTCACTGAGTCTTTCCAGTCCTCAAACTCCTTTCTTATAAAATGACAGAATTATTGTCAATGGCCTCTGAGCTCCCTTTTAGCTTTAGTTCTATGATTTTTGGAAGCCTTCAAAATGTAGCAGAAAATAGTATCATATTATCCATGTTTTTAGAGTCTTGAGTGTGAATTAGTATTACTTGTTAGTCTCTTTAGGTTATTCTTGCTTAACGTTCTTGTGTTAAGCTATATAGAAGGAATTATAACCATAAATCTAGCAAAAAGTAGCTGGAATTTAATCATTTGCATTTTTTGTTTGCTTCTTTATTTTTTTACATATGTGATCACCCTTGTTTTTCAAAAACAACCAAGTGAGCTTGGTTTTATTATTTCTGTTTTACAGATGAAGAAACTGAGACTAAGTGATATTATATGATTTGTCCAACATCCAAATATATCTGAGACAGGAAGCAAACTCAAAATTTTCTGTCTCAAGTTCATATCTCTATTCATTTTTGCCACCTAAGATTCTGAACATACCATGGGTCAGACAGGAAATGAATCAGTTCTAGAACATTAGATAGGGTCTTCATTTCTCATTAGGATGCACTGAAGACTGAATAGCAATAACAACAACAAAACGGTACTTCCTACAAAGGGCTTTGGAAAGGGAAATAAAAAAAACAAAAACAAAAACTTATCCAAAGCACATACATGAATCAGGTATAGAACAAGCAGTTTTGTTCTTACTTAGAAAGGGAAGGATTAGAAATAAAGAATCATAGAATAATTGAATCATTTTAATGATTAAAATCTAAGACAAAGGACATTTAAAAATAGTTTTTTGAGATATCTATTTGTAATCTTTTTTATATTTCACTTCAGTTTAGTGCTGCAAGAATCAAAATAAAGTTTCTTTTAGTGCTTTATTTTTCTTTGTGGATGACCCTTTCTCTCTTAGCTGTTTTAGTTTCCAGTTCAATTGTTCTAATAATGAATACCTATTATTCAGCTACCCAAGAAGAGGGGAAAATTCAGCTACCTTTGTGGATCACATAAGGGTATATATCAAAGTAAAGACAAATATAAGCAGTAGATAATACTATCCCAGACATGAGTTTGCTTAGGAAAGGGGGAAGAAGGGGAAGAAAAGAGAATCCATCCATTGACCCTCCAGAGCTGTGAAAATTATCTTTGAGACCCAGAGGATAAGGGACCTGAAGAGTGGAGGTTGACCTTTTAGCCTATCCATGGAGTTCTGACTCCAATTAGAAGAGATCTTATGGATGACAGGAATCAGTCAAATAATATTTAGGAGATCTTCTCTTGAATAGGGGGATGGGGATCAGAATACCCCTTCATCACATATTCTTCATATTGCATAAATGAACTCTACAATAGAATTATAGCTTTCACCTTGAAGGAGACCCTTGATGAAGTAGTACAGTATAGAGAAAAAACCCTGGATGAAATAAAAGAATCAAATGATTTTGTTTTAACTTCTTGTTCTGTCATTTATTATCTTCAAGACCTTGGGCAAATTATTTAACTTCTCTGGATCTTGGTTATCATTACTTTACATACAATAAGTTAGTCTAGATGATTCCTAAGATTCTTTGAAATTCTAAATTTATGATCACAAGTCATATGGTTCATTTTAAAATAGGGGAAACTGAAACCTAGAGAAGTCAAGTGACTTATTAGAAGTCAGACAAGGGTCAGAGTCAAAAATCAACTCTCTCTCTTTCCTTTTAACCACACCTTCTCCCTATTTGATGTTTTCCTAAATTTATTAATTAATTTCTATCTTCAAAACTTGTCTTATGCAAAAGTGAAGTTGATACTTGGATCGACTATCAGCTTCTTTTAAAAAACTAATTGGAAGCTTTTCACTCTCCACAAAGCAAGACTTTTCAGTATAATTTGAAAGAATAAATCTGTCTGCAAGGCAGACATTTGCACTATCTCAGGGGCAAACAGAAATTGCAGATAATTTATAAACTTTGACCAGATTCAGTTCTGTTGTGAACCTCAATCAAACCTTGGGGGACTCTTCCTTTGTGAGCCTCAGGTATTAGCGTAAACCAATTCTAACTACCTAAAGCTATCAGTTAAAAACCTTACCCCCCAAAACACAATGGCCTATCTGACAGACAGCTCCTACTCAGAAAGAAACAGTGGTTTCAATTTACTACTTTAGAAATATCATTTCCTATTCATGGGATCCTTTGATATAAACAAGATGCTTCCAATATAGCGAACATCACACCATATTAAACTCTATTTTTCTGAAGACAGTTTACATCCCTTCTATCTACCATAAACATTGTGGTTATACAATAAAATGAGTTTATAGCCCTCAGATACAATAAATTTCTTTCTTTGAAGGCTTGCTTATGAAACATAGTGCTGTGGTTCTAGACCCAACTAACTAAAATCACAAAGTCAGAAAATAATACTTCTAATAAGTTCTGAGAAGAAACCCACAAGTATTTTCCTTTAACTAACCATAATCTTCTGAGAGGCAGTATGTTACAATAGAAGAAGGTCTGGGTTTTGAGTTAGAAGAACTGGGTTCAAATCCTGACTTGATCATCTGCCACCTACGTGACCTTTGACAACTTGTTTTTACCTTTCTTCAGTCTGTCTCCTTTTCCACTGTTTGAGGAGTCATTGTTTTGTTCTCCAGAGGTCATATCCCACTGTCATTTGTCATCATGATATGTATATGTATATGTATATGTATATGTATATGTATATGTATATGTATATGTATATGTATATGTATATATATATGTATATAGAGATAGATATAGATATATAAAATCAGAGGTACTATTTATAGAGTAAAGGAAATTACTCAGTTTTAAGACAAGCTTTTAAATAGAGACCAAACTACTTTATTTGCCTGAACGTGGGTCACTAATATGTCCACTCACCTCCAAGAAATGACTTTGACAATCAGCTCATAAATTGCATGATGACATCCAATGCTCCTCTCTACCCTTCTTTTTGTATCATAAAAGGTACCTCTCCTGATGCATTTTGATAACTACATCTTTAACAGAAAGACTGTTTTTTTCAAGAGCTAGTCCATCTCCCCATGGCTAGTATGCCTCACTTACTATGTCAGGTATATCAAAGGAAGTAGAGCCAAAAATCAGTGAAACCTTAACCCTGGAGAGAAAAACTAAACCAGGTGAGAATGATTATCTTATCTAGACTGGTACATTATATCTGCTTCCCTGAGTTAATGTACCTGAGAAGCTCAGCATTGATCTTACCAAGGCTCTCTCATGACTCCTTTGCTGTGGACAACACCATAAAGTCTTTGAGTCAGTCCTCCCCTGGGGATGAGCACAAGTGGGGGCTGTGAGTTCTGGGTCTAATCTATCTGTTTTCTGACAGTAGTTGCCCAGGGATAGTCTGGATTGTTTCTGAAGAAAAGTAAACAGCTGGTATAAATCATATGTGTGTGTGTGGGCTCCATCAAGGTTCAGTTTTGCTACAGTTTATTTGGAAATTTGGATTGTGACAAAGGCAAGAATGTTAAAATTCAAATTGTTTACTCAGTTCAAGTCAACAAGTTTGGACAGAGAGGCTATTCCTTAGTCCCCATCCTTTGGACCATCAGTTTAGGGTTGGAAGGGACCATAGAGGTAAAAAAAGAAACTTTTCATTTTTCAATGAAGAAACAGATTTAGAGGGTTAAAGGGATTTGTTTAAAGTTTCAGAGATAGTAAGTAGTAGTCAGAATTCAAACTCAGAATCTTATGACTAGTGCCTTAGTGCCCTAGTTCACTGCTACTGCATTAGACTGTTAAGAACATACATTCAAAAATAGACCCAGTCACAAAGAACTCTTCTTGAATGCTAGTACATGATAACATTTCAAAATTTCAGCGCCCTTGGTGAATACTATTCATTATAAACTCCTTAAGGACAGGGACCATTTCATTTTATAACAGCATATTACAGCATAAAAATGTCTAACACATAGTAGGTGCTTGAGAAATGCTTGTTGATTGTATTCAATGAATCCAAATTACTTGCTCAAATAAATTTGTATATTGGTAATTTTTTTCTTTTTTTTTTTTTAAAGTTTTTTGCAAGGCAATGGGGTTAAGTGGCTTGCCCAAGCCCACACAGCTAGGTAATTATTAAATGTCTGAGGCCGGATTTGAACTCAGGTACTCCTGACTCCAGGGCCGGTGCTCTATTCACTGCACCACCTAGCTGCCCCAAATATATTGGTAATTTTTTAAAAGTACTTGCACCTTTAATATCTAAATTTTGGGTTGTCTTGCTCAAGGTTCTTACTCTAGTATCATTGTCCTCTTTCTTTGAGATTTTGAATGTGCCACTTACTACTCTAGATCTGTTTATTCACAAATTGTTGTTGCTGCTTGTCCTTCATTTTTTTTTTTTTTTGGTAAGGCAAACAGGGTTAAGTGGCTTGCCCAAGGCCACACATCTAGGTAATTATTAAATGTCTGAGACCGGATTTGAACCCAGGTACTCCTGACTCCAGGGCTGGTGCTTTATACACGATGCCACCTAGCCACCCCTTGTCCTTCATTTTCTGAGAGAATCAATGACATCATCCAGTAGTGTCTTGACTTGCATGTGAATTGGATTTAAGTGAGATAAAGCTGCACATAGTCATCAGCCTCCCTAGCTCTTCAAGAGTCATCAGAATATTATTCTAATAGAATGATTTTAGGTGATTCTAGATTATCGAAGAATGTTATTAGAATACAAATTCTGGTAGAATCTGCAAAGCTAAAAAGACTTGTAGTATATAGGTCTAGCAATGGTTCTTGTCTAACCATGGAGATTTCTAAGTTCAGAGATGCTTTTGTTTCCAAAGAATGATTTGACATTGATAAATTTACTAAAACACCTCAGGAAACTGTCTCTGAAGGAATGGAGGTATTGTATCATTTGTAGGAAATCACACTACTGAAATTGTTGTTCTTTTAAAATACCATAGCATATCTGAATAGATCACATAATTGTATGGTACAGAGGAACAAGTATTAGAATCCTTCCTAGCCCTTGTATTTGCCTGCTAATTCACCTCCTAGATTCAAGAGATCCAAGTGTATGAAATATAGAACAAAGTCTCTGAGTAAATATTAATTTTTATTGAATTTAGACTCAAAAGACTATAGTATAAAAGTTCTAGGACTGGGATAGAACATAGAAATCATCTTGTGGAAAGTGGTAAAAATACTTTCACAAGGTAACAGGTAATAAATAGTAGAGATTTTACTTTTGCTCCTCTAAAGAGAACCCTTTAGAGGGAGACTGGTTTGGGAGAACTGAAGTCTATAAAATCTGTTTTCAAATTTTGAATCTGATACTTAATTGCTGTGTGATTCTGAGAAGTTGCCTAACCTCTATGAGTCTTTGTTTTTTTCATCTACAAAGTGGGGAGAATAATAGCCCCAAATTTACAGGGTTATTGTGAGGATCAAATGAGATCATATATTTTAAACACTTTGAAACCATTAAAGCTTTGTATAAATGTCAGCCATTATTAAGATTTAAGTCATCTACTTATACCAGGAACAGATTTAATGACACCTTTTTAGTTTGCTTTTCTATGTGCTTACTCTTTACATTTCTGAGCTGTTTGGTGCCCTCCTGCCTAGGTTTTCTACTTTCAAAGAGTTATGGGTATACAAACAAACCACCTGCAAAGTCAGGAGAACAGACCCCTGTCTCTAACTTACAAGGTCAGCCAGGGGATGAACCAACCCTCTTTCCAACCTTCACATCAAGTTTCACATATTCTGCTGATGTTTGGGAGAATGGAATGTTAACTAAAAACCTTATAACTGTCCTGGGAGGTTTCTGTCACTTACTATTCCCTGGGGAAGAATTTATGTTTAACTACAGATAAAGGAAAACTTCCAAAGGGCAGCAGTGAAAAATACATTTTTGTAACTGGAATATATTCTCAAGTCTTATTTCCACCAATTAACTCAATTACTGAAATAATTGGACAAGAGGGAATGTATTCAAGATCCTCTTATTTCAAAAGAATTTTTTTTACATATTTTCACTCTTCTGCCCTCTGAGAAAATCAATTTTGGGTGGGGAAATAGAGGGAGATGTAGAAGAAAAACTACAAATCATAATTTTGAATTGTTATACATTGTCAATGGTACTGTCTGTCTGTATTTTACATCAGTCACTGCATATATTACCTTGAATTAAGAATTTTCTTCTTAAACATCCAAACACTAGGAAGATCTTCCCACGTAAAACACATGTATGTAATCCTATCAATTGGGACTTGACCTGAACAAGTTGTGGTATATGATTGTGAAGTAATACTACTGTGTAACCAGAAATGAAGAACTGAATGACAGGCTTTCATAAAATTATGAAAACCAAAATGAACAGAACCAAGAGAACATTGTATATAGAAATAATAATATATTTTTAAGAACAACTTTCAGTATCTAAATTATTTGACTATTTTAATAACCAAATTAATTACAAAGGACTTATGAAGGAAAACACTGTATCTAGAAAAAGAACTGAAAAATAGAAGTATTTATAGTTTTACACAAATGCATAATTGTATCTAATGGTAACTATCTCTAAGGTGAGGGCAAAACAAGTGATGAAAAAGGGGGAAAAAGAAAAAAGTTATATGATGATTTTAATTATATATTTAAAAGGAATATCAAGTAGTAAATAATAGATTTGTAGTTCCAAATACAATCACTTTTTTCCCTATTCTTTTATGTTAGGGAAATGCTTGTTTTATTTCTTATGTTCAGAATAATATTAATAATAATTAAAAAAATCTCTGTACTATTCTAGCTTTTGTTCTCCTAGACAGGAGAAAAATATGATTTTTGCAACTGTTGTTTTCTGTTGGGTTTGAGACATTGAAAAACAAACCTTTAAGTTTCTCTGCCTAAAAGTATGTTTTAATAAATGAGTCTTGGAAGTGGACAAATAGATTCTTTGCATCATATTGTACCAACGGCTTCTTAAATACTATAGTCTTTGTATGAAATATTTTTTCATTAGGAAAACTTTCCTGTTACAAAAGAACACATGGGTCCATATATATATGTATACATATATGTATATATATATATGTATGTATATATATATATATATATATATATATTTCTTTTCAATGGATTACCATCTAATTGAAGGGATTCAAACATATTTTCCTTGTCTCCTCCTAAGCACATATTTTACATTTTCCTATGGTTAAAAATTTGCACTCCCTGCAAATTAAGACATGAAAAACCATTAAAAATTCATTAAACCACAAACTACCTTATCAAATTCAGATGTCTCTCAAGTGTCCTGGGAAGACTTTCAAGGTCTCTGACTTCAGGTCTTTTGATGATCCTACTGAATTAAGCACTGGGAAATATGTCCAAGAAGAAATTGGAGTTCAAAGATGAACATTCTGGACTCTCTTCACAAGAAGAACCTCATCTCTCCACCATAGCTATAATGTTCCTAATAGTTTTCCTTCTGTCTTGATTTAATTTTGAACTTTCCAATATTTGAATTGCTGGGGAGATAAAGTACTCTCTGTTGCCCCATCCCCAAATATGTGATTTATGTTCTTTGGAGAAACACTTGCTCATGGGCCTAATATATCTGAAAAATTCAGAGGAGACATACTCATAGGCAAGCAGCAAAATTCCTGAGTTGGGCAAGAACTACATTAAAATGTAATTAGGAAATGAGATATATAAATATAAATATATATGATATACAACATACAACATACAACATTCTTTTAAAATATCATATCATATCTGAATTCATGGTTTTTCTAAGTCAATATACTGGCACAGGATTGGTTCTATTTGAGTATGACACTACTGTCATTGGTGCCCTAATTTTTGGACAGGACTCTTTTGGTCAGGAAGGAATCCATTAGCTTTTAATTTCTTTATTTCTTTATTTTTATTTTTATTTTTTAGGTTTTTTGCAAGGCAAAGGGGTTAAGTGGCTTGCCTAAGGCCACAAAGCTAGGTAATTATTAAGTGTCTGAGGCCGGATTTGAACTCAAGTCCTCCTGACTCCAGGGCAGGTGCTCTATCCACTGCGCCACTAGCTGTCCCTCCATTAGCTGTTAAAATGTGAAGCCATGATAGCAAAATGTCCCCTGAGACATGCAATTCAATTTAACAAGCATTAATTAGTTACCTAACATGTGTCAGACACTTGCATAGACATTAAGAATAAAAGGGGGAAAATTATAGTTCTTGTCTTCAAGGAGTTTACCTTCTACTATAAGAGCAATATGTATAAAAATTGACACAAAATATCTTACAGTTTGTATAGGGCATGTGTATGGAGAGGACAGACACTGGCAATGAATGAATTTTGTTTTATTTAAAAGATTAAGTTATCACTTGATAAGATGTACAAGTTCCATCCTCTAGATACTTCTCTCACCCTTTTCACACTTCATTAAGAATGCATGACTACCTGCCCTGACAAATATGTGTGAGGGAAGAAAAAAAAACATCCCAGCAAAGAAAGGTGATTAATTTTGAGTAACTTGATAGTTTCCCTGCCTTTGTCCAAAGCATTGACTAAGTTCAGCCAATATAGTTCCTGGCACATAGTAGGGACTTAATAATAATGTTCATTGATTAAGTGATTGACTGATTTAGAAAGATCCTTCCACATACTAATGAAGGTGGAAGACTTGAGGAACAATGTATTTATCATCATTTATTTAGATCAGTATATGCACCAAGAACCCCAGGGTATGGAATGATTGTTGTGGGTAGTACTTTTGGAACACAATGAAGGTAATATTGAAAAGTTCTAATACAATACTATGGGTTCTATCAAGTGTGAAAGGCCTTTTGGAAAGGAGACAATTCTTCTGGATTGTTTGGAACCATGGAGTCTTCCTGGGAACCTAGAAATAGATCTATATTTGTGAATGTTTCCTCAATCAGAAGTCCTCAATAATGAGCTGTGTTCCCTGCTATTTTTTATATTTACATGAGACCAAGGACCATATGACTACACCCAAAATTTGATCTTCCTAAAATCTTGTTTAAATGCATAAATTTTGTTCATGGACTGTCTTTCATCTTTTTATTGTGCTCAATGTCTTACCACAGAATCATCCATTTGTAAAATATTTGCAACTAAATATTGAGAAAAATTCATTAGACTACCTATTCTATTCACTTCTCTGCCTCTAATAAGCTACAAAGTACCTACACAAAATAAGACAGTATTTGACACAAAGGAAGTTACTTTCCTGTTTTGTGACCGGGATAATCTAGTGAATTCCAAATAAGTACATACCCTCAAAGAAATATTCCATTTTCTACCAGCAGCTGTGCATGGTTTCAATTTCATTCATGCCTCCAAGTTAGAGTACAAAGTAGATGTTTAATAATAAATGCCAAAAATAGCCATAATAATAAATGCCAAACTAAGGTATCCTATAATCCTCCCCACTCTCTTGTCTTTCAGCTTCCATTTATGTACTTTCTTACCACAATAGATTGTAAGCTCCTTGAGGGCAGGAACTTCCATTTTCCCCCTTATTTATATCCTTGGTACTTAGCACAGTGTCAGACACAGACACATTACCTAGTAAATGCTATTGAAGTGAATTGAATTAAAGACCCATATCCACATAAAATATAACCTTAATGAAAGATTATATAATGTGGTAGATGTAGTGTTAAGTCTGAAGACCTGCAATCAAATCCTGTCTTAGACTATGTGAACATGAGAAAGTCATTTAATTTATCTAAGCATTAGTTTCTTCATCTATGAAATTAAATAAGGCATATATAAAGTACCATGTAAACTTTAAAGTATGATATACAATTTATCTCTGGTTTACTTGATATTCCCTGCCAGCACAACTTCATTTCTCATTTCCATCCCTTTTCATGTGCCACTTACTATTTTTTTCCTGGAATGCTCTCCATCTTACCATATCTAAGAATTCTTGGATCCCTTCAGTGATCAGTTGATATATTAGTTCTTTCAAGAAACCTTTTCAAACTCTCTCACTTTAGTACCTACAATTATTTTGCATTTAATCTATATATCTTCTGTAAACATTTCTCAATGGATATGTTGTTTCTCTATAGTATACTGTAAGTTTCTTTTTTATTGTTTTTTTTTTTGAATTTTACAACTCCCTCCAATCTTGCTTCCTTCCCCCAAATCCCTACAGAAGGCAGTCTGATAGTATTTACATTGTTTCCATGCTACACATTGATTAAAATTGAATGTGTTGAGAGAGAAATCATATCCTTAAGGAAAAAAAATATAAGAGATAGCAAAATTACATAATAAAATTTTTTTAAAAAAAATTAAAGGTAACAGTCTTTATTTAAACTCCACAATTTTTCTTTAGATATAGATGATATTCTTAATCACAGATACCCTAAAATTGCTGTGATTGTTGCACTGATCAAATGAGCAAGTGCAGTAAGATTGATCATTACCCTCATGTTGCTGTTATGGTGTACAATGTTCTGCTCATCTCACTCAGCATCAGTTCATGCAAATCCTTCCAAGCTTCTCTGAATTCCCATCCCTCCTAGTTTCTAATAGAACAATAGTGTTCCATAACATACACATTCAACAATTTGTTCAGCCATTCATCCATTGATGGACATTCACTCAATTAACAATTCTTTGCCAACACAAACAGGGCTGCTATGAATATTTTTGTACAACTGATGTTTTTACCCCTTTTCATGATCTCTTCAGGGTAGAGACCCAGTAGTGGTATTGCTGGATCAAAGGGTATGCACATTTTTATTGCCCTTTGGGCATAATTCCAAATTGCTCTCCAGAAAGGTTGGATTGAGCTCACAGCTCCACCAACAATGCATTAATGTCCCAGATTCCCCACATCTCTTCCAACATTGATCATTGCCTTTTCTGGTCATATTGGTCAGTCTGAGAGGTATGAGGTGGTACCTCAGAGATGCTTTAATTTGCATTTCTCTAATCAGTAATGATTTAGAGTGATTTTTCATATGACTATGGATTGCTTTGATTTCCTCATCTGGAACTCTGCATATTCTTTGACCATTTGTCAATTGGGGAATAGCTTGTTTTATTTTTTATAAATTTAGCTCAGTTTTCTACATTTTTTAGAAATGAATCTTTTGTCAGAAATACTAGTTGTAAAAATTGTTTCCCAATTTACTACAATTCTTTTGACTTTTGGTTATAGTTGTTTTGTTTGTGCAAAAGCTTTTTACTTTAATGTAATCAAAATTATCTAGTTTGTTTTTAATGATGTTCTCCATCTCTTCCTTGGCCATAAACTGCTTCCCTTTCCATAGATCTGACAGGTAAACTATTCCTTGATCTCCTGGTTTGCTTATAACATTGTCTTTTATGTCTAAATCCTGTACCCGATTTGATCTTATCTTGGTATAGGATGTGAGATGTTGGTCTAATCCAACATGTCATATTAACTTCCAATTTTCTCAACAGTTTTTATTGATGAGAGTTTTTAATCCCAGAAGCTGGAGGCTTTGGGTTTATCAAACAGCAGATTACTAATAATAATTTCCTGCTCTTTTACACCTAGTCTATTCCACTGATCCACCGCTCTTTTCTTAGCGAATGCCAGATTACTGTAAATTTTTTGAGGACAGTTATTTTTGTTTTGTGTTTTTCTCTTCAGTGCCAATTACAATGCCCAAATATAGTAAATATTTAGTATAAGTGTGTTGACTTAAATTGACAATATACTTACCTTAAAATATATGAATGAGAGCTAGCAGGTACTTAAAAATGTACTTTAATTTTTTTTTCATTTTACAGTTAAGAAAACTGGAGGCAGAAAACATATCCATGCTCACATTGATGGCAAAAAAATAAAATTTGAACTCAAATCCTAAAACCAGGCATTTTTCCCTCCCAAGCACCATATGACCTTTCTGTGTTATACTTGTTAATTTGATTATATAAGGTCATAGCTGAATCATATAGTAAAAAGAGTTTTGAGTTAGAGGTCAAATGATCTGGTTTCTAATTCTATCTGTTCTATTGATTAGATAAAATCAGTTCATCAAACTATAAGTTTTTATTGATCACCTGTTATATACTAGGCACTATTCCAGGAATTGTGGATATGAAAACCAGAAATAAACAATCTTTACTTTCAAGTTTTAATTGCATTGTATGTAGTGCCATTAGAATGGCCTTCAGTTTCCTCATCCACAAAATGAGGAAATTAGATTAGGTGATTGGGCAAGGCCACTTATTTTTCCAAAATTATATTATTTCAATTATTCAGAGGAAAGAAAAATCCTGTCATATGTATTTTTCTCATTGGAAGAATTTGATTAGTTTTCTCCAAAGAAATCAAGGACATGAAGAACAGTGACTAGTTAATTCCCAGGTACTCCAAGAGCTGAATTAGAAGAGCTGAGTTTAAATTACAGCATAAAAGATTGCAGTTAAATACTCATCTAAAGTTTTCAACTAATTTCAGTGAAGATAGTTTCCTATGGGAACACATCTCCAAATTTACCTTAGAAATCAATGAGAAAATAGGATTCATTTACAGGCAACTTTTCTGGAATATTTCTATTCTTTAAAGTGAGCAACCTTTATTTTGTAAGGCCAGACATGTCTAGTAAATCTATCATTTTCATTCCAGGTGATGTCTGTTCATTTCTTCAAACAAGATTGGAAAACTGACATGTATATCACAATGATGAGTTTTAACTCTGTATAACAGAATATTGTTTTCCAAAGTATGGCAAGAATATCTCTCCTCTCCTCTCCTCTCCTCTCCTCTCCTCTCCTCTCCTCTCCTCTCCTCTCCTCTCCTCTCCTCTCCTCTCCTCTCCTCTCCTCTCCTCTCCTCTCCTCTCCTCTCCTCTCCTCTCCTCTCCTCTCCTCTCCTCTCCTCTCTTTATCTAAATATGGAAGCAATATTGATATAAATATAGATCTCTTTATCTATTTCTATCCATCTATCTATCTATCTATCTATCTATCATCTATCTATCTATCTATCTATCTATCTATCTATCTATCTATCTATCTATCTATCTATCTATGTTTTTATCCATCTGAAAGATGGAGGATCCAGGAAGCTATATGCATACACACACAAACAAACAGGTCAGTAGAGGAATACAATATTGCTGATGGGAAGAATTGTTACTAGGAATTTCTGTACTTAGGATAAGAGGCAGGAAAGACTCTTGGTGGGGGTTGAGAAGAGGGAGACCCAAGTTCCTTTTGGTGGAAGATGTGAAAGAGAATTTCAACTCTGTGGATCACTTGATAACCTAAAAATCCAATCCAATCTCATGTAATCTAATTCAATCCATTCCAACAAACATTCACATACCTACTTTTTATGATACTATATTGAGTTCCACATGTACAAAGGCAAATTAAAAAATAGTCCCTCCTATTGTATTCTAATAGAGGTGGGAGCAGAGAAAAATAACGTGTAAACAGCTAATGGTCTGCAGACAATTCTCATTTTACTAAATTTGCACTATGAAAATATGAATCTGAGTAAAGAATTATGAAAGAAATCTGCATTCCAAAAACCATGCGTTAACTTTTTAATAAATATAATTTTATTTGTTTATTTTTCCAATTGCATGCAAAAATAGTTTCCAACAATCATTTCTTGAACAGGTATTGGGTTGCATATTTTTCTCCTTCCTTTTATTCCCTCTTCCCTCCCCTCCCCTTAATTGGGAAGTCTAATATAGGTTATACATATATAACTACGTTAAGCATTTTTCCAGAACAAAAAGAAAATAACCATGAGAGGGGAAAAACATAAAATATACAACATATTTTATAAATTGAAAATAGTAAGTGTTAGGGTACATTTAGACTCCATAGTTCCTTCTCTGGATATGGATGGTAATTTCTATCACAAGTCCTTTAGAATTGTCTTTGTTGCAGAGGTGAACAAATCTACCAGAGTTGATCAACTCACAATGTTGCCGTTAATGTGTATAGTGTTCTTTTGGTTCTGCATCATTTAGCATCAGTTTATTCAAGTTTTCCCAGGCTTTTTTGAAGTCCTAACACTCCTGATTTCTTTTTTTTTTTTTTTTTGGCAAGGCAATGGGGTTAAGTGGCTTGCCCAAGGCTGCACAGCTACGTAAATATTAAGTGTCTGGAGGCCCGATTTGAACTCAAGTACTCCTGACTCCAGGGCTGGTGCTCTATCCACTGCACCACCTAGCTGCCCCCAACTCCTGATTTCTTACAGAACAATAGTATTCCATCACATTCATATACCATGATTTGTTTAGCCATTCCTCAATTAATAGGCATCCCTTCAATTTCCAAATCTTTCCCATGAAAAGAGCTGTTATAAATATTTTTGATCATGTTTTTAAGCTTATCTTGTGACCTCTTTGTATATAGACCTAGTAGTGGTATTACTGAATCATAGGGTCCATACAGTTTATTGCCCTTTGGATGTTGTCCAAATTGGTCTCCAGAAAGACTGAATCAGTTCACAGCTCCACCAACAATTCATTAGTGTCCCAGTTTTCCCACATCCCCTCCAACATTGATCATTTCCTTTTTTTTGTCATATTGGTCAATCTGATAAGTGGTACCTCAGAGTTGTTTTAATTTGCATTTTCCTAATCAGTTATGATTTATGTCATTTCTATATGACTATAGATAGCTTTAATTTCTTCACCTGAGAATTGCCTGTTCATATCCTTTGACCATTTATTAACTGAGAATGACTTGTATCTTATACATTAGACTCAGTTCTCTACATATTTTAGAAAGGAGTCATTTATCAGAAACACTAGTATAAATTTTTAAATTTAATTTTGGTTGCATTGGTTTTATTTATGCAAACCTTAACATTAAATTAAATGTAATCAAAATTATCCATTTTGTCTTGTATCTAAGTTCTCTATCTCTTCTTTAGACAAAAATTGCCCCCCCTTCCATAGAACGGATAAACTATTCCTTATTCTAAACTGGTTTATGGCATCACTTTTCATGTCTGAATCCTGTAATCCATTTTGACCTTATTTTGTTATAGGGTATGAGATGTTGGTCTATGCCTAATTTCTACTATATTAATTTCCAGTTTTCCCAGAAGATTTTTGTTAAAGATCGAGTCTTTATCTCTAAAGCTAGAGTCTTTGAGTTTATCAAACAGTAAATCAATACAGGAATTTATTAGTTTCTTTTGTACCTAATCTATTCCACTGGTTCAGCATTCGATTTCTTAGCCAGTACAAACTAATTTTGATGGCAACAGTTTTATAATATAATTTTAGATCTGATATGGATAATCCACTTTCCATTGAACATTTTTCATTAATTCCATTGATATTCTTTTTTTTTAGGATTTTGCAAGGCAAATGGGGTTAAGTGGCTTGCCCAAGGCCACACAGCTAGGTAATTATTAAGACCGGATTTGAACCCAGGTACTCCTGACTCCAAGCCTGGAGCTTTATCCACTACACCACCTAGCCAGCCCAATTCCCTTGATATTCTTGAGCTTTTGTTCCTCCATATGAATTTTGGCACAATTTTTTCTAGCCCAATAAAGTATTTTTTGGTAGTTTGATGGGTATGGCACTGAACAAATAATATAATTTAAATAGTGTTATCATTTTTTATTATATTAGCTCAGCTTACCCATGACTAATTGACATTTGGCTAATTATTTAGATATGATTTTATTTGTGTGAAAAGTGTTTTATAATTATTTTTATATAGTTTTTGAGTTTGTCTTGGCAGATAAATTCCCAAGTATTATATGTTGTCACAGTTACTTTAAATGAAATTTCTCTATCTCTTGCTGCTATGCTTTGTTAGTTAAATAAAAAAAAATGCTGATAATTCATATGGGCTTACAACTTTGTTAGTGTTACCTGTTTCAAATATTTTTGGTTGATCTTTGAGGATTCTCTATGTATACTATCATATCATCTGGAAAGAGTGAGAGTTTTGTTTCTTCATTTCCTGTTCTAATTACTTCAACTTCTTTTTCTTCCCTTTTGCTAAAATTAACATTTCTAACACAGTATTGAATAATAATGGTGATAACAGGCATCCTTGTTTCATTCCTGACCTTATTGGGAATGCTTCTAGCTTATTCCAATTACATATTATGCTTGATGATGATTTTAGATAAATACTACTTATTTAGATAAATTACTGCTTATATTAAGGAAAACTGCATATATCCCTAAGCTCTCTAATATTTTTTAATTTGAGTGGATACTGAATTTTGTCAAAAGCTTTTTCAGCATCTATTGAAATAATCATATGATTTCTGTTAGCTTTGTTATTGACATGGGCAATTATTCTGATAGCTTTCCTAAAATTGAACCAACCCTTCATTTCTAATATTAATCCTATCTCATCATATTGCATTATCCTAGTGAAAATTTTCTTAAATCACTTTGCTAATATCTTATTTAAAATTTTTTCATCGCATCAATATTTATTAGGGAAATTGGTCAATAATTTTCTTTCTCTGCTCTGACTTATCCTGCTCTGGGTAGCAATGTCATATTAGTGTCATAGAAGGCATTTGGCAGAATGTCACCTATTTTTTCAAATAGTTGAAATAGAACTAGAATTGATTGTCCTTTAATATATTGGTAGAATTCACTTGTAAATCCATCTGGCCCTGTAGATTTTTTCTTAGGGAGTTCATTGAAGACTTATTCAGTTCTTTGGGGGTTAATATGAGCAATTTATATTTTTTTCTTTTAGATTGTCCAATTTATTGCCATACAGATGCACAAAATAGCTCTGAATTGTTAGTTTAATTTTCTCCTTCTTAGTGGTGAATTCACACTTTTCATTTTTGATACTGGTGATTTGATTTTCTTTCTCTTTTTTTTTTAAATCATATTATCCAAAGGTTTATCAATTTTGTTGGTTTTTCATAAAACCAACTCTTAGTTTTATTTATTAGTTCAATAGTTTTCTTGCTATCAATTTTGTTAATCTCTCTTTCGAGTTTCAGATTTTCTAATTTGATATTTAAATAGGAATTTTTAATTTATTCTTTTCTCTAGCTTTTTTAATTACATTGATCTCCTTATTTAATTCATGTAAGCTTTTAGAGATATATAATTTCCCCCAATAACTGTTGTGACTGTTTCCTACAAGTTTTGGAATGTTATCTCCTTTTTTTCATTGTCTTTAATGAAATTATTAATTATTTCTATGATTTGTTATTTGATGTACACATTCTTTAAAATTAGGTTATTTATTTTCCAATTAAATTTTAGTCTATCTTTCCATGACCCTTTATGGCATGTGATTTTTATTGAATCATGATCTAAACGGAAGGCTTTTAGTATTTTTGCCTTTCTGCATTTGACTTTGAGGTTTTTTAATGCCCTAAAACAAGGTCAATTTTTGTGTAGGTGCTATATACCTCTGAGGAAAAGGTATATTCCTTTTTATCTCCATTTAGGTTTCTCCAGAGGTCTATCATATCTAACTTTTCTAACATTCTATTCACCTTCTTAACTTCTCTCTCTCTTGGTTATTTTATTCTTAGATTTATCTAATTCTGAGAGAGAGAGGGAGAGAGAGAGAGAGAGAGAGATTGAGGTCCCCCACTAGTAAGGTTTTGTATCTATGTCTTCCTGTAACTTATTGAGCTTCTCCTCTAAAAATCTGCATGCAATACCACTTAGTACATACTTGTTTCATATTGAAATTACTTCATTGTCTATGATACTTTTTAGGAAGATGAAGTTTTGTTCTTTATCTCTTTTCTTTTTAGTTTTTTTTTTTTTTTTGCAAGGCAAACAGGGTTAAGTGGCTTGCTCAAGGCCACACAGCTAGGTAATTATTAAGTGTCTGAGACCGGATTTGAACCCAGGTACTCCTGACTCCAGGGCTGGTGCTTTATCTACTACACCACCTAGCCACCCCCTTTATCCCTTTTAATGAGATCTATTTTTACTTCTTTTTTTGTCTGAGATAAGGATTGCTACTCTTATTTTTTTCACTTTAGCTGAGGCATATTATATTATTTTCTAGCCTTTTACTTTTACTCTGTATGCATATCTTTGCTTCAAATGTATTTTTTGTATAAAACATATTGTAGCGTTCTGGTTTTTAATCTATTCTGCTATCTGATTTCATTTTATGGGAGAGTCCATCCTATTCACATTCATGGTTATAATTACTAATTCCTTATTACCCTCCATCCTATCTCCCCTCTGTTTGTAGTTTTATTTCTTCTTTCATTCTATCTATACTCACCAGTATTATGCTTCTGAATACTACCTCCCTCAATCTGCCCCCTTCTATCAGCTCCACCCCCTTTTTTCCCTTTTACTTTTCCCCTCCTTCGTTCTTTCTCTTCTATCAGTTCCTTCTTTTCTTTGCCCCCTCCCCATTCCCCTTCCTAAGACCTAAAGGGAATGAATGTATATACTATTCCCTCTCTGAGCCAAATATGATGAAAGTAAGATTCAAGCAATTATCCCCCACTTCCCTTTTTCCCCCTCTACTATAGTAGGTACTTTTTGCCTTTTCTTGTGATATAATTTACCCCATTCTGTCTCCCACTTCCTCCTATCCCAACATAATCTCTTTTTAATGTCTTATTTTTTAAAATCATCCCATCAGAATCAATTTTTATCTATACCTTCAATTGAAGTATATTCCCTTCTAATAGTTATAATTCTCAAGAGTTTTGAGTATCTTCCTGCCATGGAGGAGAATAACCAGGTCAATATTTTTGGATAACAGTCTTTTCTTTTTCCCTTATTTACCTATTTATATTTTTATGTATCACTTTTCTCTCCTGTTTGAAGATCAAATTTTCTATTCAGCTTTAGTTTATTCATCAAGAAAATTTGAAAGTCACCTATTTTGTTTAATGTCCATCTTTGCCCCTTAAAGTAAATGCCCCTGGGTAGATGATTCTCAAGTTTCTTAGATCTCCAGAATATCATATTCCAGGCCCTTCAGTTGATGCTATCAAGTACTACTAATTATGACTGCAGCTTATTGGTATTTGACTTGAATTGCTTCTTTTTGGCTGCCTGTAGGATTTTTTTTTCTTTAAACTGATAATTCTGGAATCTTGACTACAATATTCCTTGCATTTTCATTTTGGAATCCAGTTCAGAAGATTATTGATAGAGTTTTCCAGTGACTATTTCCCCTCTGGTTCTATAATATTAGAGCAATTTTTCTTGATAATTTTTTGAAAGATATTGTCCAGGCTCCCTTTTTGAACATGGCTTTCAGGTTGTTCAGCAATTTTTAAATTATCTCTCCTGGATGTATTTTCCATATCAGTTGTTTTTCCAATAAGGTATTATATATTTTCTTTTATTTTTATATTTTTTAAAATTTTGCTTGATTGATTCTTGATGTCTTATAACGTCATCAGTCTCCACTTGCTTCAGTCTATTCCTCAAGGAATTATTTTCTTCAATTAGCTTTTTATATCTCCTTTTCCATTTGGTCAATTCTATTTTTAATTGAGCTGTTATCTTTTCTCATTTGTTCTTGCATTTGTCCAGTTGTAGTTTTAAAGTATTTGTTTTTTTCAGTCAATTTTTGTGCTTCTTTTTGCAGTATGTTGAATTTCTCTTCCCAGTTTTTTTTAAACTTGATTTTTAAAATCATTTTAAAGCTCTTCCAAGTAATTTTTTGGGGCTAGAAACCAATTCATATTCTCTGCTGCTTCACATTTGTGCTTTTTCTGTCATCCTCTTTTGAGTTGGTGTTTTTACCTTCCTTATCTCCTAAGTAATTTTCTATAGTTCAGGTTTTTCTCTGACCTTTCTTACTCTTTCTGAATTTTGTTAATGGGTGCTGTTCCAAACTTCTTGCATTGGAGGAGAGGCCTGTTTGCAGACTTTCTAAGTTGAGAACCCCAGAGTCTTACTCATTTGGACTGGTCCCTCTAATTTGAGAATGTCAATGGCTTTCTCATTGGCCTGAGGTCTTCTGGGTTACAATTGCTGGTGGCTTAGTTTCTGGCCTGGACCAGGGACCTCAGTTCTCTGAGCTGACCTGCTGTGCTATTGGCCAACTGAACCTGGACTGTAGGGACCTCCCCTGCAGATCTCTCCTGTAGCTGAGAACCTCCTGTTGCTCCCTGCTACAACCTGCATCCTGGGTGCTTAGTTTCAGTTCCTTCCTTGGGCACACTACTGCTCCATTTGAGATGGACCTTGCTAGAAAATGCTTCACTCTAGTTTTTGTGGGTTTTATTGCTCCAGAATCTGTTTAGAGACTTGATTAATGTTGATTCTGAGGGAAACCTGGGAGAGCTTAAGGAAAGTCCTGATTTTTCTCTGCCATTCTGGATCATATCCTCCATTTAAACTTTTTTCCAGTACAATACAATACTGTGCTCTCTTACCATTCTTATCTATCCCGACTCAAAATTAAACAGCAAAACTTAAAAAAAAAAACCTTCAAGTGAAAGAATGATGGTCACGTATGAATTTGTGCATAAACACAGAGTAGACATAAAACTATTCCTCTGTTCAACTCAGCCTGGTTAGGATTGGAGGGAAAGTATCTGCTTCTAACATCTTTCACTCCTGGCCCAGAAAGTCCCACAATTGGCAAAGATCATAGGGTGAGCAAAAACAGGGCAGGTGTCTGCTCCTCAACTATTAAAACATGGCCCTAAAATCCCTTTCCACTGCCAGTTGATTTGCTTCCTATTCCACAAACAAGGCATCTCTCTGCTATGGGTATTTTCTTTGGATGTCTTCCATACATAGAATGTTGTCCTTCCTCATCTTCCCTTAAGTCCCATCTAAAATCTCACACAATACAGGAAGTCTTTACTAATCCTTTTTAATTTTAATGTCTTCATTCTTTATATTTATCATGTGTATAGTCTGTTTGTATTTATTTGTTTGCTTCCTCTTTTTACTATTAGATTGTAAACTCCTCAAGGTCAGTGTATCCCCAGTGCTTAGGACAGTATTTGGCATATAGTAGCTGCTTAATAAATGATGAATTACAGTTCTAAAGAAAATCCAGAATCAGGAAGCATGGGTCCAGCATTCAGTTTCCAATCTGAGTTATGGGGGAAACTTCGCTCCCTATTACTTGCCTTTTACTTAAATAAAATCTCCTTTCAGCCTGGAAGTTGAAAGACTCAGGGATCATTTATTATTCCTATTCCCAAGTCCCTTTTCCACTTCCATCCTACATAACTGAAGAGAGAGGAATCTGAGATACTAATGCTGCTGCAATCAGAAAAGAGGAGATACTTAACTGCATATTCCCTAGATCCTAGAATGGGGCAGTGCCAGACAAATAATATTCACTAGAGAAATTCTCTCAGAATTGTTGGTCTTAAACCTCTTTTGTAGAACCACAGAGATGTTACTTCTCCTGCCTTCAACATATCCTAAGGACCAATTTGGCATCCCCTAGTTTTATTGAGTCCAGGCAAATTGTCGCTTATCCAACTGCGGTAATATTTCTGTTGATAGGGGCCCCATGTTAGTAGAGGAGATATTTTTCTCCAAATTCCTCAAATTGAAGAACAGGTAATGATAGATGAATTTTATTGGTCTATTGTCTGTTTACCATTCCTTACTTACTATGAATCTTCCTATGCATTGTCTTGTTGCTCCCCCCAAAACTTTCAGTTCCAGTTTGGACTTGCTAAAGTCAGTCACATCCAAGGGTAAGGGACTTTGCTCTATCATTGGTATGTCTTGCCCATTAGGTACTTAAGCCATAAATGAAAGCACAACCCTAGTTCAGGGAAAGGCATGGCCTGGCTAATCTCTAGAAATCAATCTTACTGATCAGAAAACATTGATCACAACTCACCCAGACTCTAGAATTTAGAACTGATAATTCAGTGTCAGGAAGGAAAGTCTGCCTTAGGCTCTGTGAGCCTTAGAAAACAGAAAATGGCTAGCAAGCCTCAAATCATCTAGGAAAAAACATTCATTTCTTTAGTGGCATATTTGGAGCACTTCCGAAGCAATGCTGACTTTTAATTTCCTCACATCAAATTAATGGGCAAAAATTGACACTCTGTTGTGATGGCCCACCATGTTAATGAACCCTTATCTAATTAAGAAGATACAGTACGAGTTATTCTGATTCTACAGTATGAGTATTATTCTGAAACTTCTAGAACTTTGGGGTTGGGAAATCATTTCAGCTGGTGCTAACGAAAACCTTGTTGAAGCATAGGAGTATTATGGGTAATGTCAAGGACAGTCTTCTTTTATCCAGTATGAAATGTTCAAGAACTTTGCTCTCCTCTTCCATGCCACTTATGTAACTTCTCAGTTTTCTAGCACATTGTGGCAACTGATTCACTATGGGAGGGTCTCTGATGTCTTCTTATGCTAGCTACTACTTCTCCCATCACCATCATCAGACAGAGTAGAGTTTGTTCACTGTCATTGCAATCATGTGGATGGCTGTGTCACAAGAATTTTCCTGTGGTCATTTTTGAGGGGAGGCTTTCAGGGTTCCAGAAATCCTTTGGTCTCTCCAATCTTCCATACAAAATTATAAAAATTGTTGAGAAGGAAGAGGACTGCTCTTTATAGGAAGAGAGTTGTAGGGATAGGCAATGAAATGACTGTGTTGTCAAAATAGAGGCAGCTTCTACTCTCAGTATACATAGCGGTTGACAGACTTGGCTCAAAAGTGGCCTGGAAAAGAATCCCCGGAGAGTCCTCACAAGTGAGCAGTACTTCTACTGATTATTATCTTCCTAAGGGGATGTTTTTGTGAGAAGGTATTACACTGACCCTCCCTATCTCAAATATCCTTTACTCTCAGTTGTTAACCTAAACCACTTGTATGGTCTCCTTCAGATCTCCAAAACAATTCTATGATTTTTCTGACACATACTTATTCAATTATTCTTGTGACAGCCAATTCAATTCAACAATCATTTACTATGTTCATTGGCACTTGGTCCTAGGAATTCAAAGACAGAAAGGAATAGTTCTTATCCTCAGGTAATTTAATGTCTACTGGGAGGGTTATATAGAACTTGTACATAGATTAATAAAAGTGAAAGGGGAGAAAAGTCAAACAATTGAAATAAGGGAGAGGGATGCAGGAAAGTGATGAGAGGTGTGGCTTCTGAGTTCAGACTCAAAGGAAGGTATAGATTCTGAAATTTGTAGATGAGATGAGAGTAGATTCCAGACATGAGGGAAGAACAGTCAGTCAACAACATATAGGAAACGGAGTACTCTATGTCAGGACCAGCAAAATTTATGTCACTGAATCATAAGTTATATAGGGAAATAATGTGTAAGAAGAGAAGAAAGGTAGGAAGAGGTCAGGTTGTAAAATGATTTAACAGAGCCAAAACAGAGGAGTTTCCATTTGATCCTGGATTTAAGAGGGACCTGCTGGAGTTCCTTGAGCAGATGGATGATATGATCAGACCTGTACTTTAGGAAGGTCTCCCTGATGGTTCTGCACACTTTTTCACTCTCCATGCTCTCTTTTACTACTTGGGCTATATGTGAATTTTTTCAAGGACTTAACTTGATTCTCTCTTTGTATGAAAGGCCATTTAATCAAATCTCTCTTCCTTATCTCATTCCATCCCAATGTCCAAACCAGTGCATAAAGTCTTCTCTATTGAACAACACAGTCCTATATTCTGACATTCTTAAACAGAAAATGAAGGCACTTCCTTTGGTCTGAAAATTCCAATATGTGGCTGCTACTCCTTCCCATGTCAATCCCAGAACTTTCCCAGCTTCTGACAGTAACATTTTGGGTAGACCCTTCTCCCTATCTACCTGGCAATAAGAACTAGAAGGAAGTACACAGATCTTTGAAATACTATCTACAGGGAACTAATTGAAACATAATTTTTTCAGACCATCTACAATCTAGCTTCAACATTCCTTTCTAGCATTTTTCCTCTTTTATCTCCTTTATACAAACTTCATTCCTTATTATCTATACCCCAAATTTAGTATTCAATCTCCTGTCTCCACACATTCAGACAGCCTAGAATATATACTATTCTCAATTCTGTCATTCCTTTAAGACTATGAAAGCTTCCTTGAAAACAACTGACCCCTAGTTGTTTGTTCTATTCCTCCTCAAAATACCTTTTACTTGCTCAAATTTGTGTTGCCTACTATAAGTAGATTAAAAAAATGCAATGTGAAAATAGACACTATTACACTTTGGTCTTTGAATGCATAGTAGTTAAAATAATCCCTTGTTTGTAGTGGGTACTTAATGTTCAATGAGTAAATATTCATACATTCATTCATTCATTTGTTCATGTAGCACTTACCAAGCTAATATTATTTCTGAGGAAACATTTTGCATGAAACCTACTTCTGTCTCCCAAGAATTTACAATCTGAAGTTTGTAATTAGGTGGCAAAATTTTTAGATCCTTTCTTTTAACAAAAAAAATAGTTCTCATAGATAATAGGGATGGGGTTTGAGGTAGAGGGAGAACAGGTCCCAAAATTGAATGAGCTAAAACAAGGAGTCATACTCTGAAAAAGTTGGAAATTTTTCTTTAATACCCACAACAAAGTTTCCAGCAAAGTGGAATGACCACTGCATTAGGGGACCAGAGTTTGAGTATTCTGATATTTAGTGAACTTAACAAGAGTCACTGAATCTCTCAGAGCATTGATTTCATAATTTCTCATGGGAAGGTATTGGACCACGTGATTTATCAAGTCCCTTTTAGCTCCAAATTTGTGATGTATAGTTTTCTTCATAGAAATGTGTATGTATGAACAATGTGGATATATGAATAAAGGAATGAACAAGTGAAAATACAATTATTAAGAACTTACTATCTGCAAAACATTGTGCTACTCTGCAGAGACAAATCAAAAAACAAAGCAACCCTTGTTTTCAAGGAGCTTAGATGCTTATAGTGGATGACAGTGTATACAGGAGGGTTCAGCTATGACTAAGATGACTCTAAATCTCCTTAGGTGCAGTGGCAAAGCAGATGTTGATGCATATTTTTGAATGTTCTTTCAATTGATAAAGTCAGGCCAATTTGTGATAATGAACCATTTGATATGGCCAATCACTTTGGTAGCAAAATCTTTTTTTAGGGTTCTTTTGTGGTTCTTGTTATTGAGGAGGTAGATAGAGTATCTTCAGAGTCAATTGTCAGATCAAGCCTTCTTATGGTTGTTCCCTGGAATGATAGGGAATATTCTAACCAATCACTAATTGAGACATATTTTCAAAGTGACTGGCAAAAGATAAAACAACAACAAACAAACAAATCTGCATTGCAGGATTTTTTAATTGTCCTGGCAAATTCTGATACCTCTCTTTGACCAGATTGGGCATGTTAACTCTAAACTCAGATGACTGATTGTTACCCAAAGAAAATCAGAGGGGAAAAAAGATGAGAATAATGGAGGAAAGTAAAGGTGACTTTTAGGTTGTAGTCTTATATAAATTAATGCCACATTTCTTGGCTTGGGAAATCTAGTGGCCAAGAAAAGAGACCAGGAGGAAATAGGGCTTACTTAGGCTCTGAAGATTGACAGATGCTCTTAGGAAGTGAAATGAGAGTAGAATTCCAAACTGGGTACAGCAACAGGCTAAGTTGAAACCACAAACCATCCAGAGGAATGTATAACTTGAATAGAGATGTTGGGAGCATGAGAGACTAATGGAAAATGTCAAGGATGAAATAGCAAAAAAAGACACTCAGGAATAAGCAAAATACTCTCTCTCACTTATTCTCTCTCTCTCTCTCTCTCTCTCTCCTCATATCTTTCATCTCTCTATCTAATCTATGTGTGTGTATATATATATATGTATATCCATATCTATACCTATCTAGTTATACATATGAATAGGAGAGGAACAGTTATGAAGTTCATGAAGAATTGAGACAAGTTTCCATAAGTAATAAAAGGATCCCCTTTGAGGAACCAGCTGGACCCCTTCCTATACCTTAAAGGAAACAATTATTAGCAGAGAGAAGCTAGATGTTTAGTTAATTGGGCTTTAACAGCGGTTTAAGATGTCTCTTCAAAATTTCAGCTCCTTGAAAGTAAGGACCATATTCTGAGTAAATCATGCTCCTTGAGACCTAATCAGTGTCTGCTTCCAGAATAACTCACATTTATATGACATTATATGACTTTAATCATATTTCTTAAAGTCGATTTGAAAGACAGGTATCATAGGCACTTATATCACATTTTAAAGATAAGGAAGCTGAAGCTAAGTGACTTGTTCAGGGACATATAGATATATGGGAGGGCATAGGAGCATAAGATTCCTCACAATTCCCCTTACAAAGGGATTAAGAATCAGAGAATTCAAATCCTAATCTCCAGTTTTCACTTTCCACTATGGTGACCAGGTCTTAAAAGAAGAGTAGAAGGACATTTAGTTAAAGGATTTGTGTCCTTCCCACTTTGGAAGTATTCAGCAAACCTATTAAGTATTTCCTCTTGTTTCTAGAAGCACCTGGCAGATCTTCCCCTCCTCCACCCCCAGTTCAGCTCTGGAGAACACAATGTCAGATGACACAACACTTAATCACATATGAAGTCCCTCAAAGTGGAAAATTTCACAGTGATTTATTTTTTTTCCAGATGTAAATATATAGCAATAATGCAGTTATAAAACTGGTATTGTATTAAACCATAAATTATATTTGACATGTAATAATGTTGAATTACTGTGGAAGTATATCAACTTCTAGTGGAGTTGCCAGCAAACAATCAGATGCTATTTACACTAGCCCCATTGTTTGCTGTGAAGTGGGGGGACAAAAGTTCTGAGGCCTCTTGTTGGGATTGAAATGCCACAGGCACTAGTTAGTCCAAGACTATGTAGAAGCCAAAGCCAGGGGTGAGTTGGTGTGCCCCAGAACTCTGGTTAAGTGGTTAATTCCAGGCTAAGGGACCAGGAAACATTTTTCAACCTTGAAAATAATAATAGGTTCAGAGAAAAGGGCAAAGGCTTATCTACCCTGCCCCCTTTGTCAGGCCTTTGTTCAGAGAAAATTGTAATGTCGATAAATCTGAGGTGTGATTGATTTCATCTGGTGGCCCAAATCAAGGGTGGTCAACCCAGCTGTGTAGCTCATGAACTGACCAGGGGATCAGAGGAAAAACCAGCCCAGTTTGGGAGGGAAGGATTTTATAATTGAACTGTTGAAGGAATTTTGATAAATAGCTAAGTCAAAGTCAGTGAATACATAAATCAAGTACATAGATGATGCCCCATGAGGAACCAGACCAGGAATGTAAATCCTAGTCTTTCTTGGTGGTATGAGAGTTGGTATGGGTTGTTGAGGAAGCAGGCTTTTTATCCCTTCTCATGTGGAACAAGCAGAGGATTAATTACTCCAGCAAACTTAATGGCCGTTCAGTTGTTTTAAAATGGAGGCTAGGCCATGTTCTTGAAGAGAGGAAGAAAGGAGAGCTGCTTTCTATAAAAACGTTAAACACATTCTGTTCAAACCTAGCAATAAATGATGCATTTTTTGAGTGAGAAGGAACCAATTCAGATTTTTGCCAAAATTCCTGAGTAAATTCAGTTATTGTCTTTGGAGGCTCAAAAGATGAAATACATCATTACCTTTAATTTTTTTCTGTGCCAAGAAGGTGGTTTTCTTGAGACCTTCCTAAAACACTTCATAGATGCTTTCTTTTCTGAGCTATAATACTCAATATTGTATACATGTATATATTTATAAAATTAGTCAAATTACATACTAACTTTGGCTACACCCAAGGACTAATCTGAAAATTTATTCTTCTAGAATTTACTTTTTTCATAAAAAAGTCTACAATGAAGGATGTTAAGAATGGAATCGGACATGATTTTACTATTCAGTGCTGAGATTTCACAAATCTATTCAATTAAATAAAATTATGATTAGATAGCCTAAAGAAGCAAGGATATCCATTCTCTTACTTTCTCAATGAAATCAATAATTATATTATGGCATAAATCATAGGTTAATTACTTTTTATTAACTAAAGCCATTGATATTTTAATTATATAAAAAGAAATTGAGATTAAAACCGAGAGAGAGAGAGCCCTTTAAAATAGAATATTTAATGCTGATACAAATGTATCAGAGTCTAGTACTGAGACCTGATCAAAAAATTAAAATATGCCTTTTTGACTTTGGTTGTATGCAATTAGATGGATTAGGCTCATAATGCATTGGGATGTCATGTATATAGAACAGAAACGTAGATATTATACTGGTAGCAGGACCAGAGTGAGAAGATAGTTAAAAAAGGGAGGACGATGAAATAAGGGGGAAAGTTGGTGAGGAGAGGATAAGGGGTAGTATTACTTCTGTAAGAATTGAAAAAAAATAAAGAAAAGGGTTCCAATGATATGTTTATATATACACAGAAGAAATCAGAAAGAAGTTGGAAAGGGGACAAAAACAGGCAGGGCAAAAATATCATGGTCAATTTAATATATATTCAAAATAACTGTAAGTAATAGATTCAGAGTGTCATATACAATTCTTTTCTTTGAGTTTCCTATTATATGGAAATGTCAGTGTTTCCTGATGATTTTCTATTTCATTTTTTTTAAAATAAGGAGGTAGAGAGAAATTTTGGGGGTATTAATATTGTACAAGTATCAATCTACTCTCTATTAATAATATAGGAAAAGTAGACAAGTGGTCCAATATGTTAAGAAAAGAGAAAGGAAGGGGAACATAAAAAAGAGAAAAACAGACACAGAGACAGAAAGAAAAATGATAGGCAAAGACACAGAATGAGGGAGTAGAGTCAGAGTCAGATGGAAAGAGCAAGAGACAGAGACAGACAATAGTTAAAAGAGGCAATAATGAAAGCAAAGGACTGACAAGAAAAGAGCAATTTCACAAATACCAAGGTGGATAATCCTCCAGTGGTACAGACTGCAACCCATTAATACCATTTCATCCTATACAAACATATCTTATGACTTCACATTAAGTCTCTAAAGGGAGTCCAAAGTCCATGCAATGTTCAGGGGTACTTTCCTACATCTCTGAATATTATGTGAATACCTATGGAGCATTTGAATGATCCATCTTCTAACTAGCTCTCACTATATGAGTGGACCATTGAAATACTGCATCTCTTTGAAGACATTTTTAATACTGCCTCTGGAATTCACTAATGATATTTTACATGGAATAAAATCTCCAGAGCATTAAAATTGTGGGTCATTTAAAGGACAAAAGAAAGATATATTGTGACAACAAATAGACCGCAGCCTATAGCTGCCATAATGCAATGTCAGAATATTATTGGTGCTAAGAAGATACATCTTTGTTTAAGAGAAATATTTGGGGTTATTTGCAAAATGGAATCCAATCCCATTCTCTTTTTAATTCTTAATTTTAGGTCACATTCAAAATCTATCTAAGGCCTGCTTATGTAGTCTGTGGACTGTATTCTTAAATGCATATCATAAGCTGGACTGTGTCAAGTCAGCAAGTCAACAAGTATTTATAAATATCTATTCTGTTCCAAATTCTAGTATAAGGGCTGGATAATACTTATTCTTTAGTACTTTTCTTTTAAGCACAGAAGGATTTTGTATTTACTCTATTCTGGTGGAATGAGCAGATGAGAACAATTTGTTCCAATGACCATAGACTGAAGCAGATGCTGGGGAGTGCTTATAGTTTGATAACACTTCAGTGATGTCAAGGACATTCACTCCATCTTAGGCCATTGCCAGTTGTCTTTACTTTTGTTCTTCCACTGGACTTGGATGACTCAAGAAGAGATAATGAGGCTGATGACTTTGTGTAATTTTACTTAACAAATTCAATTCATTTGTAAACTGAAGCATCACACCTAATTTCATTGGAAAGAAAAGTACAGGTAGAGTTAGAAGATTTCTGGATTCAAATCCCTGATTAATCACTTGCTTGAGATATGACCCCTTTCCTCATCTATAACGCAGGGCTAATCACTTTAGCACTGACTGACTAATATATTTGTGAAAAACTTACTTTGCAAACATTGAAACATTTTGTAAATATGAGGTATCATTATGTCTATTTTCACCTAAATATAATGTTGTCTTGCCTGTTTCTAGTTTTTTATTATTAAAAAATAATGTTTCTTAGACAAAACAGCAAAGCAGCAACTACCAAAGCTACTTGATTAAAAAATAGAGAGTTCAATCAGTGGACTAAGTATACAATATACAGAATTCTTAAAACCAACCTAGTAGCTTAGTTTTTGCTAAAGTCAAGAACCAAGTTACTAGGATAAGTATTCATGATTCGATAAACATTACTTGGAAAACTGGATACTGATCTGCACATGATATGCTAAGATAAACTCCAACCAGATACCTATGCAGATTAAAAGTTGTATCACACACTCATTAGAGGAATATTTTTAAATTACCCATAATGCCCATGTACCAAAGTTTTAGGGAACAAGACTATTAAAAACATAGTGCATTTAAAAAAAAAACACCCAAACACAGGATTATAAAATGTTAAAGTGAGAAAGTAACTTAGAGTTCATCTGACTTACCCTTCTTTTATAGATGATGAGTCTGAGGCTCAGGAATGACTTTTATAATCCAATTCAATATGATTTTTTCATTGGTGGAATCTGCTTGGTTTTGCCTTCCCTAAGGTAAGCTTTTCATCTGAAATCTCATCATTCTACAGATTGACTCAGATTTGATGCTTAATCCTATTCTTAGCACCATCAGTTGCCTGTTCCTTCTGATTTGAGGGCTGGAGGGCAGAGCAAGAAAGGTCTCCCAAAGTCTTCCTTTATGGAGAGTTCAGAAATGTCCAGCCAAAATCTTCCTTTTTCATCAATATCTTTTGTTTGGTTTCAACTCCATCCTCCATCCTCCATCCTCCATCCTCCATCCTCCATCCTCCATCCTCCACCCTCCATCCTCCATCCTCCATCCTCCATCCTCCATCCTCCATCCTCCATCCTCCATCCTCCATCCTCCATCCTCCATCCTCCATCTTCCATGGATGAAGTCCCTTTATTACCCACCCCAACCTCTTCCACTTCCTTTTCTTATTGTCTTCCTTCATTAGATTGTAAATTCTTTGAGGGAATGGACTGTCCTTTTCTTTTTTGTATCCCCATCATTTAGCACTGTTACAAGCACATAGGAGGCACTTAATAAATAAATATTCATTAGCTGACTACTTAGGTACCTATCATGTGCAGAAATAGGGTAAATTTCTAGTGATAGAAAGACAAAAGGAACTGGAATTCTTCTGGGAGAATAAGATCATCCACCAAATTTATGGCTGAACAGTGATGAGAACTAGGTATTCTGACCCCTAATTTAATTATCATTACATCCTACACATTGTTCCCATTTGTATAATTATATGATAAAAAAAGCAAATACATTTTTCTTCATGAAGAAAGCAGTATTCTGTATTTGGGATATGTTAATTTCCCCCTTATAATTCTGGATAAGTTATTTTATTAGAGCCTCAGTTTCTCTGTCAGCTGAGGACAACAATACCTTCTCTGCCAACCTCACAGAGTTTTTAGGAGGGCCAACTGAGATAATGGATGTAATGTTCCTTGTAACTGTAAAGTGCTACATAAATGTGAGCTATTATTAATTAGCCCTTCAGTATTTGAGAATTATATCACTGATGATTTATTATAATTACTTGGGCAAAAGCCAAGGACCATTTTGGAATGCATTTTTTTGATATATTGAAAAAGCTTTAGTTTCAAAATTTAAAAACTACAGTATGATTCCAGAATTTTCTGAAACTAAAAGCATCAAGGAAAAAAATGCAATATAAGGAAAGCTCTATTCTTACCATCTAAATATTGAATCAACCCATCTTTTGGTTCTGAGTATTTTTCTGAATTGATCAATAGCAAATGAACCTCTCTGAAAAACCACAGACTGATTTAGAGAACCTCAATGGAGGAAAGAATCACATAAAATCATCTCATAGGGACATGGAATTAAAGAGCCAGAAGGTAATTTCAAGATTTTCTAGGTTCTCCTCATTTTATACATGAGGAAAAAAGAATCTCAGAGACTGTCTAGGACCAGTTATCATTGGGACCAGTTATCCTGAAAGGGATATGAAAGGTGGGGTGGGGTTTTGAGGAAAGGACCTAGTATGCTATGAATTGGTCAAAATGTAAAATGAAATGAAAAAGAAAGTCAAACAAAAATGTGTAAACTGCTTTTTAAGAATGCATCTTTTATGTCAAATTTAAATTCCTATCATGAAAAATTGGGGGGGATCAATATTTAAAAGAAAGTTGCCACAAAGGTAGCTTCTTGGGGGGGGGGAGTATGATCATCCTCCAATTATTTTGCATGGTTTTTGTGTGTTTATTTAGTTGAATTTTTATTTAGTTTTCATAATAATGAGGAGAATGGATGTTGGTTGGAAATATTTAACCTGACCAATAAGAGTTAGTCATATCATGGGTTGTTTAAAACCTTGGATTATAGATTTAGAGCTGGGATGGGCCAGAGGCAATCTAAATCTAGCCTTTGTTTTTTCCTAGGAGGAAGCCTAAATTCAGAAGGTTAAATGACTTGAAATTACACATCTGGATCAATCACAAATGTTGTTGGGAAGCATAAGATCTTATAGCCAAATAAGGGAATAGGCTCAGAAAAGGGGACCAGTCATGCCCAGCTTAAAGAGGAAGCAGGGTAAAGGAAATGGACAATTCTGTTACTCCACATTTTCAACAAGGCACCTACTTTGGAACAGAATTTCAGTCACACAGTGAGTTGTTATTTTCACTTTTCCTTTTGAGTGGCTTAAAGGCATTTTAACCTTGCCCTGCCCAGAAGAAAAGATTCCAAGTCGCTCATCTCCCTTTCTTTCTCTTGCTCTTTCTTTTCTCCTCTTTTTTTTTTCTCAAAACCAATCTCACCCAGTTGTTTAATTGCTTATAAATTTCTCAAACGGGATGATGAGTTACACCTCAAAGATTTCCAAAAGGTAGGTGGGTCCAAGCCATTCTTCCCAACTTCCCCTTTACCCCTCCCCTAGATGGTTGCTTCATAAGAATAGTTAATTAAAATAGGAAGCTACTATTTTAGACAGAGTGCTTCCTCACATTCCCCAAATGTAGCCTCTGCCTACGTAGATGCCATCCCTGGTTTTTGTGATGTATCTCCCTTTCACTTTTTTGCAAGGCAAGGGGGTTAAGTGACTCACCCAAAATAACACAGCTAACTAATTATTAAGTGTCTGAGGTTGCATTTGAACTTAGATCCTCCTGACTCCAGGACTGGTGCTCTATCTACTGCACCACCTAACTGCCCCTGTATCTCCCTTTCAACACCATACTATGCAATGATCCAAGAGCTCTTCCCCTAACCCCAAATTAATTTCCATTAAATTGTTTTTTTCTGAAACATTTCATATCTTGCCTAAGATATTATAATTGGTAATTATCATTATACAAGGCAGGATTGATGAATTGTAGTAGGCAACTGAGTAGAATGAGTAAAGTCAAGTAAGAATAGAGAAGAGAAACAAAACAGCATCTTAACAATTTGAAACTAAGCCCAAAAGGCTATCAAACTATCGACTACTACTTGACTACTACTCAATATATATATCCCCAAAGAAATAAAAGAAAAAAACAGAAATGACCTATGTGTACAAAATATTTATGAAAGGTCTTTTTTGTAGAACTGAAGAATTGGAAACTGAAGGTGATGCCCATCAATTGGGGAATGGATGAACAAACTGTCGTGGATGATTATAATGGAATACTATTGTCCTAAAAGAAATGATTCAGGGGATAGTTTCAGAAAAACCTGGAAACACTTATATGAAATGATACAACATGAAATGAGAAGAACCTAGAAAACATTTTACACAGTCAACAAGAGTATAATGATGATCAATAGCGAAAGACAGCTACTCTAATCAAGTCAATTATCCATATTTCCAAAGTTCTCAAGAAGAAAAAAGTTATCCACTTTCAGAGAGAACTTATGAACTTTAAGTGCAGATCTCTAAAGTATCATCTCACACCTCTTAGATTGGCCAATATGACTAGAAAGGATAATGATCAATGTTGGAGGAGATGTGGGAAATCTGGGACACTAATGCATTGTTGGTGGAGTTGTAAAACTGATCCAATCTTTCTGGAGAGCAATTTGGAATTTTGCCCAAAGGGCAATAAAACTTCAATCCAGCACAATTATTACTGGGTCTGTATCCTGAAGAGATAAAAATCCCACATGCATAAAAATATTCATAGAAGTTCTTTTTGTAATGGCAAAGAATTGGAAATTGAGGGAATGCCCATCAATTGGGGAATGACTGAACAAACTGCTATATGTATGAGATGGGACTCTATTGTTCTTTAAGAATTCATGAGGAATGGGATTCCAGAAAAGTCTGAAAACACCTGCATGAATTGATGCTGAGTGAAATGAGTAGAAAAAGAACAACATGGTACACCCTAACAAAAACATGGAGTGATGATCAACCAAGATATATTTCTTCATTTCAGTAGTATAATAATCAAAGACAATTTTAAGTGACTTGTGATGGAAAAATCATCTATATCCAGAGAAGTAACTATGGAATTTAGATGAATACATGGGATTGTGGAATTTAAGTGAAAAGTAAAGTTTATTATTTTGAATTTTTAAAAGTTGTCTTAGATATTATGTAATTTTGCAAAATCCAATGTTTTCCTTCTTCCTTTTGTATCTGAATTTTTTTATCACAGCACATTCAATTTTGATCTATTTTTAGCATGCTTATAAATGTAAAGCCTATATTGTCTTGCAGGAGGGAAGAGAGGGAGGTAGAAAAATTGTAAAACTCAAAACCTTGCCAAAAAATGATTGGCAAATACTCCCTTGTATGCAGTTGGAAAAAACAAAGTATTTATGTACAAAAAATACTTTGAGTGCATATTAAAGCATTTTTAAACTTAATTTTTCTTGCTTTCTCCCTCATCACAACATGACTAATGTAGAAATATATTTTGTATGACTTTGTATGTATAATGAGTATTATATTTCTTGCCTTGTGAATGGGAGGGGAAAGAAATGGACATATAGAAAAAATTTGTAATTGAAAAGGAACAGGAAAAAAACAAATGTTTTTCAGGATCCTTTGCAGTAGCAACTAATATTAGGTAACAACCCCAGACACATTTGTCTATATGAGGAGGAATATTATGATAGGAATGTAGATGGAATGGATCACTAAGTTGTCTAACTCCTAGGAAATGAAAGCTCAGATAATTAAATAACTTAACCAACATTATACAGGTAATAAATGGAAGAACTGGGTTCTCTGACTCCAAATATATGTTAACATTTCTCCTGTACCATATGGCCTTCTTAAAGACTGATGATGCATGTAATAACTTGAAATTAAGTTTCATAAAAGTCACAATGGACTTAGATCTCAATATTATATGCATTTTGTGGGAAAGAGATATTGGGTATATGATTCATAGCGTTTTATTGGAAAGCGTAATGGTTGGAGTTAAAAGATGTAACTTCAACTCCTAGCTCTGCTATTTTCTTGGAGAGTTACCTAGGTGAAGTCAATTAGACACTTTGAATTTTGGTTTCGTCTTCAAAAAAATGATGGGATTGGATTAGCTAGCCTCTGAAATTGTTTCCTGTTCTAGATCTTTGATCTTCCTCCTCTAAATCTTCTAGATCTTCTTGTTATAGATTCTCTGTTCCATGAGTTTTTGAGTTGGGAAGGGATTGAAGTGATCATTTAGTTGAGGCCCAGAGAAATGGCTTAACCAGGATCACTATAATTCATTTTGATAAATTTAAGAAATATTTTAATCACCTACTGTTCCAGATACCACGCTAAGCTCTGGGAATATAAAAAAAGAAGCAAAAAGTCCCTGCTGGAAACCAGGATGGCAGAGAAATGGTAACACCTCAACTGAGGTCTCCCCCAAACTCATCCAAACACCTTTAAATAATGCCATAAAACAATTCCTGGAGAAGCAGAAGGGTGGGGTAAAATAATTTTCCAGCCAAAGAACACTTAAAGAGTTGTCTGGAAAGGTCAGTCACCCCGGGATAAGTGGAACACAGTCCAGCCCAGGCCACATCGGGAGATCTTGGGAGCTACTGAATCAGTGCCAGCAGATGCTTTTGCAGAATTCTCAGCCCATACAGCTAAGGAGATTGAACTTGTCAGAAGGTGATTACAGGGATCTCTTTTCTTATACTGAGGCAGGACTCTTTTGCTTTGCCTTGGATACAGGTCACAGTCCCAGGGAAAGGAAGAGCACTAGAATACCAAAGCTTGTGGTCACAGTAGAGTGGGGACCCTAGTCCTAGTTCCAGCAAAGAGGATTTGTGCTTGCTCATAGACAAGAGCACAGGCCAGAAGAGTAGCAAACATACCTCTTTTTAGATCATATCACATTAGAAGAATAGAAAACTTACAGGTCCTTGGAAGTGTCTCTGAAAAGAGCTGCACAAATCCCCTGAAGTTTGGTAGAGTGTACTCTCTACCCTGGAAGCATATCCCTACTCTAACAAAGAGTCAAAAATCAAGAAATAGCCTTGGAGAAAGGGGCAAACAACAGAAAAAACTCTGACCTTAGCAAGTTACTGTGGTGATTAAGAAGCTTAAAACATACTCAGAAGAAGATAACAAAGTCAAAGTTCCTACATCCAAAGACTCCAAGAAAAAAGATATGAACTGGTCTCAGACTATGGAAAGATTTTAAAAATCAAGTGGGAAAGTATAGGAAAAATTGAGAAGAGAAATGAGAGTGATGAAAGAAAATCATGAAAAATGAATCAATACTTTGCTAAAGGGGACAGAAAAATGCTCAAGAAAATATTACCTTAATAAAAACAGACTAGGACAAATTGCAAAAGAGATATAAAAAGCCAAGGAGGAGAATTCCTTAAAAAGCAGAGTTGGTAAAATGAAAAACAGAGGCACAAAAATTTTCTGAAGAAATAAATAAATAAAATAAATAAAGAAATAAAGAAATAAAATTTCCCTAAATGTAAAAGGAGGTACAAGAAGAGAAAGAAAAATCCTTAAAATTTCTATTGATGCAAGCAGCCAGAAAGAAACAATTCAAGTATTATAGAACCAGTCAAGATTACACAAGGTTTAGCAGCTTCTTTATTAATGGATCAGAAGGCTTGGAATATGACATTCCAGAGGGCAAAAGAGCAAGTATTACAACCAAAAATCACCTAACCAGCAAAAATGAGTATAATATTTTAGGGTAAAAAGTATATGCAATGAAAATAGAAGACTTTCAAGCATTCTTCATGAAAAGATCAGAGATGAATAAAAAAATTGACTTTCAAATACAAGACTCAAGAAAAGCTTAAAAAGGCAAAAAGAAAAGGGAAATCATAAGAGACTTATAAGGTTAAACTGTTTTTACTCCCAAATAGGAAGATGATACCGATAGCATATAGGAACTTTCTCACTGGATTTAATAGAAATATAAGCTTTGGAAATATAGATTTGGAAGTTATTTAAAAATAGGTAATTGAAGCCACTGTAGCTGATTACCAAGTGACTTTGTGAAGAAAAAAGAAGAGAAGAGGACTCAGAGATATAATGTGTAGAGGACACAGGTATAAATTAAATATAAAGGGATGATATCTAAAAAAATTTAAGGGGTGATAGAGGAACATATTGGGAGTAAGAGAGAGGTAGAATGAGATAAATTACCTTACATAAAAGAGGCAAAAATTGTTTGTACAATAAAGGGGAAGATGAAAGGGAATGAGTGAAACTTACTCTTATCCAAATTGGCACAAAGAGGAAAAGAACATACACATTCAAATGGGTATAGAAATCTATCTTCCCCTACAGGAAAGTAGGAGGGGAAGAGCATTAAAAGCTTGTAATAGAAGTAGGGCAGATTAGGGGAGAGGGTAGTCAGAAACAAAACTGGATGAAAGGAGACAGATAACAGAATAAAAAAGTCAGGGAAATAGGATGGAGGAAAATATGGTTAACAGTAGCAACTGAAAAGAAATTAGAGCAGATTTCTCTGATAAAGTCTTCATTTCTCAGAGAACTGATTCAATTTGTAAAAATAAATAAAAATAATTAGAGTCATTTTCCAATTGATAAAACATCAAAAGATGGAATAATCTTATCTTTTCAGATAAGTAATCATTTATCTATAGTCACATGAAAAATGCTCTAAATCACTATTGATTATTGAAATATATTTTACCATAGATAACAGGACAGAAAAGGAAAATGACAAAAGTTGGAGGGGATGTGGTAAAAATAAGACATTGATACACTGTTCGTGGAGTTGTGAATTGATTCAACCATTCTGGAGAATAATTTAGAACTACGCCCAAAGGGTTATAAAGCCATACTCTTTGACATAGAAGTATCCCTAAAGACATAAAAATAAAAAAAGGAAAAAGGAAAAGGATGTTAATGGACAATAATATTTGTAGTAACTCTTTTCTGTTAACTAAGAATTGGAAATTGAGGGGATACCCCTCAATTGGGGAATGGTTGAACAAATTGTGGTATGTGATTATGATGGAATACTAGTATGCTTTAAGAAATGATGAACAGGATGATCTCAGAAAAACCTGGAAACATATTAGCTGTTAAAAAGTGAAATGTAGGGGCGGCTAGGTGGTGCAGTGGATAGAGCACCGGCCTTGGAGTCAGGAGTACCTGGGTTCAAATCCGACCTCAGACACTTAATAATTACCTAGCCGTGTGGCCTTGGGCAAGCCACTTAACCCCACTACCTTGAAAAAAATCTAAAAAAAACGTGAAATGTACTTTATACAAAGTAACAGCAATATTGTAAGGTGATGAGCTGTGAATGATTTAACTATTCCCAGAAAAACAATACAACACTGAAGGGCTTATGATAAAAATTGCTAACCATCCCCAGAGAAAGAACTGATGGTATATAGATTGAAGAATGCTTTTTTGCTTTCTTATTTTCTTGATTTTTTTTGACTGTTTTCTTTCACAACATGACAAATATGGAAATGTTTCCATGACTATGCATATGCTTGCCTTCTCAATGAGGGGTTTGGGGAGGGAGGAAGAGAAAGAATTTGGAACTCAAAATTTAAAAAAATGAACATTAAAAATTTATGTTACCTATAACTGGAATAAATGAAAATGCTAAATAAATTATAAAAAGAAACATAAAAAACAACTGGCAATTGAATAGATCAAAAATTGAAGTAAAGTCAAGAAGAATAGTTAGTGGATATTGTTATAAGTTATGCAATAATTAATGCACACAATGTAGTATCAATAGAGAGAAGGGAACTTTTATGAAAAATATTATAAAGGGATAAAAACAAACCTTGTGTTGCAAGAAATTGAATATGTGAGGGAGAGAAGGAGGGAGGGAGAGAAAGAGAGAAAATGCATGCAAAGGTAACACTAAGGTGAACTCAGGTGTTATAGGTGGGTTCCTATAACAGAAATACATAAGGATTTGGGAGAAAAGATAATGAGTTCTGCTTTAGACATTTTGACATTGAGATTCTTATAGGACATCATATTGATTATGTTGAGAAGCCAATTGGTGATACCAGACTTAATAGAAATACAAGCTTTGGAAATATAGATTTGGAAGTTATCTAAATTTGGTAATTGAAGCCAGTGTAGATGATTACCAAGTGACTTTGTGAGAAAAAAAAGAGAAGAGGACTCAGGGTATAAAACCCCCGGGGGACACCCATTGTTAATGCATATGATATGGATGCATGGTCTCTGAGGGACACTGAGAAGGAACACTCAGATAAAAAGACCAGAAGAGGGCAATGTTAGAAAAATATAAGGAAGTGAGCATAATGCAGATAGGTTGGTATTCAGTGTCAAAGACTGCAAAAAAACTGAAGAAGGGTGATGATTGAGAAAAGTTTTTTTAAGATTTTACAATTAAGGGATTATTGGAAATCATTAAAGACATTTTTATTTGAATGATAAGGTTAAAAGAAGTAGCCAAAATAATATTTACCCATGTCCAAGAGGATATAATTCTTCTGTCCCTATGGTGCCAGGACTCCTTTTCTCCCTGGCCATGCACCCAATACAGGTTCTTTTCTCTGAGAGAGAACTTTTTTTCCTTGATGTAGCACAGAGAATTTAGCAACTGGGGAGTGAATAAGGGTAATTAAATGATTACTGAATTTGGTTTCAACATTCTGCTGATTAACCTCTCCATATTTTGGTTGGTCAAGAAAGGGGGTGGTCCTTGGTAAAACCTATCAGAGCATTACTTGGAAGACATGTAAATTTTGTTTTCTTGGCATTTGAGATGCTAGAGTTGCCTCAGTGTCATAGTGAAGCAATGGATTGAGTGATTCTATGCACCTCTAAATAAATAAAACAATTTTCTAAGGGAAAAATAAAATACAGTTCCTGCCTTCAAGGAACTCATAATCCCCAAAGAGTATAACTAACTTTCAAATCTAAGTTTTCCAACTCCATACCCAGTACTCTTTCTAATGCTACTTTTAAGTGTGTTCTGCTTTGAGTGATATGTGACCTTCTATTTCTAAAAACATTTATTAAACACACATTGTCTTCAGAATACTGTTGTAGGTGCTGAAAGAAGTTCTAAGATTAAACAAGACATAGTGCCTGCCATCAGGAACTCATGATCTGGTAGATAAGATAAGAATTTGTATTGGACATTTTCAGACATTCCTTTAAGCAATTACCAGATCCAGCTCAAACACAGGGGGAGGTTAGAATCTTAAGGGAGTTGAATGAGATTTTTCTAATGCTTTGATTTTAGTCTGGCAGGGAGAAAATTGTCACCAACTGGGGAAGGTATCCAAGGCAGGTAGGGACCACCTTAATCCTTGCATGTGTCCCTTCAGGGGTAAAGAAATTGATGATTCTACAATGATTTTGAAGTATAAAAATTGCTTTTTATATATTATCTCATTATATATATAGTCTTGGAACTATCCTATGAAGTTGGTATTGCAGCTAACCTCAGTCCCATTTTATAGATAAGGAAGAAACTGAGTCTCAGAGAGGGGAAGTAATTTGTCCATGGTCATAAATTATCACACACACAGTACTCACCATCTGAGGCAGGATTTAAAATCAAGCCTTTCTGATTCTAAGTTAAAGGGTTCTAGTCTCAATAACATGCTGCCTTTTATCAGGGCTCAGGTGTAATTGCTGCAGAAGGTAGCTTGCCTCAGGCCCAGGTCCAGAGGAGGGGAAGGCACTGTCTTTCATGAATGCTGCAATGAAAATGGCATTTTACAACTGGAAGTTAAATCATGGGGGGCAGCCAACCCTCCATACTGTGGAGCATCACCTCTAACTTCTGTTTTTTCAACAGATTGTATTTTGCCTCTATTGCCTCAAAACAGACCTGCTGACTGCAGGTATAATCAGCCCAAGAGTTGTTGCAAACCACCTATGAGGTGTCTAGCTCAGAGAAGGGTACTGAGAGGCAATTTTAGTTACTTAAAAAAAGATATAAACCACAAGCAGAGTGAGTTTTAAGCAAAGTGAATATATTAATTTATAGCCCAACAAACAGAACAGGCATGTTATCCCAAAGGCAGCCTGCTGACTTCCAGAGAATAAGAAGTAAATAAATCATAGAAGACGGTGATAAATGGGCAATGTAGGATGTGTCAGAGTGCATGTCTGATTTGCCCAGACGGCCCATCACAGGGAAGGTCTCTAAGCCACTCAGATTCTTTGTTAGCAAGGAGTTCCTCAAGGGATAGTCATTTCTGAAATAGCCCTCTTTTTATTGTTGGTTTCTTAATCTCCTTTAAAAATATTTAAATTAAGAGAAAATATACCTCACAGTAGAAATATGGTATTCAGGATGAGGATTTTTAGTTACTTGAATAAACCTCCATCCAATAAGAGCCCATATCCAAGAGGACAAAATTCTTCTGTCCCTAGGGTGCCAGGACTCCTTTCCTCCCTGGCCATGCACCCAATACAGGTTCTTTTCTCTGAGAGAGAATTTTTTTCCCTTGGTGTAGCACAGAGAATTTAACTACCAAGGAGTGAATAAAAGTAATAGAACGATCATTGAATTTGGTGTCAAAAGCAACTGGGTTTGAATCCTGATTCTGTATTTACCACCTGATTGATGTTGGGAACATCATTTCTTCTTTGGGCTACAGTTTTTCTTAATAATAATAATAATAATAATAATTTTCATTTTGTATAAAACTATGTCTTACATGACAATCTCTCTCTCTATATAGGGGAATTTAGATGGAAACTAAAGTTTATTATCATATATATATATATATATATACAGAGAGAGAGAGAGAGAAAGAGATATTATCTCACTTGATCTTCACATCAACCTTGTGACATGAGTACTATTATTATCTCTCTTTTATAGATAAGGAAACTTAGGCTCAGAAAAATTTAAGTAACTTCCTCAGGGTCCTAGGTATCTGAAGCAGGATTTTAACTTAGGTCTTCCTAACTCCAGATCTAATCCACTTACCCATCATGCTACCTAGTTACCTCATCTATAAAATAAAGACATTGAATTAGATGCCTTCTCAGGTCCTCTCAAACTCTAGTTTTATGATCCCTATGATAGAACTTACATCAACAATTTCTCAGTTTCCAATTTGGATATGATAATAAAACAGAAGTCCATAGATATTACTCCAAAAATTCAGATAAGCTACAATATACATAACTGTGCCCAGGTTATGACTTTTGTGATCTGAACAGCCAGACTTTCCCAAGGTGTGGTTAGCTCAAAATAATAGATCAAGATATTAATTCTATTAATGGATGCCTTGAAAATAGAAATATGAATATTTATTGTATATATAGTCATATATGTTTAATATTGTTTATACCTTTAAGAAACGGTTAAGTTTGCAATATTTTTCATTTCCTCCCTGAACATTGAATGCCCTTATGTTGTCTCATGGCTATCTAGGATCTCATATCCTACTTGGAGCCTGACCTACAGGAACCACTCTATTGTGCTCCTAATTTTTCCCCCTCATCAAACTCATCTGTCCTGTATTACATTAATTGACAGGAGACAAGAGCTAAGTGATTTATGCTAAAGTATTAATTAAGTGACTTAATTTATTACTTTTTACAGATAATGCTCTTACATTTTAACCATAGGTTCCAAGCAATGCTTTAAGAATGTTAAAATTCAAGCAAAAACACAACCCACATTTATCAAGTACATGTTTTATATGAGTACTGTGTTATGGTCACATATTTACTATCTACTCTGATGTTTTCAGACTCTACCCCCATTACAATTCAACTTTCACTCAACCACCAAGACAATTTTCCAGAGGCTCTCATCTAAGCACACCTCACCTCAAGAACTTTTAGGGGATTTCTCTTCCCTCAAGTATTCAACATAATGTACTATTCTCTAATTCTTTTTTAAGGCTTTTTTTTGCAAGGCAAATGGGGTTAAGTGGCTTGCCCAAGGCCACACAGCTAGGTAATTATTAAGTGTCTGAGACCAGATTTGAACCCAGGTACTCCTGACTCCAAGGCCGGTGCTTTATCCACTATGCCACCTAGTCACCCCAATTCTCTAATTCTAAACTACCTTTCCAATAATATGTTCCATTCTTATTCTCTTATTTTTCATTTTTCTGATTCTGCCTTTGTACATTTTATGTTCCAGTCAAGCTGGACCAACAACACCTGTCCTCCAAATCTGACAATCCATTTCCTACCCTGATATTTTCTTACAGATGAAGAAATGCACTCCCTTAACATGTCTTCTTTTCATATTTCTCATCTTTTCTCAGGACTCAGTTCACATACTATATTCTCCATCAAGTCTTCCACAATTCCCCAGCTAAACATTTTCTCTATACATATAATATACTTCACTATCCAGATTGGAAACTGCTTAGGTCAGGGACTGTTATTTTAATGTCTAGCACATAGTAGGACCTTAATAACAAATTATATATTTGCTGAGTCCAGAGTTTTAAGTATTAGAGCAGTTAAAGAAAGCACTAGGAATAACAAAGATTTTCTGGGGGAAATACTGCAATTTTTGTATTCTGTAGGTCACAGTAGGACATGGTCTCCGACAGTCACTCCTGTTGTCTTTCTCCCTGCCTCTTCTACCTTTATTATCTTTCCCCTTTGTTTCTTTTATATCTGTCTCTCCCATTTTCTCTCTCTTTCTCTGTGTTCCTTTTTCTTCCCTTCCACTACCATTCACACCCCCAAATCACTTCCCTAAATATAAATAGAACTAAGAACTAGTTTTATTTATTTATTAGTATTTGTTGAATTCAAGTGAATATAGGTTACATTTCAGTTTCTTAAGTTAAAAATCGGATCACTTGAAGGCTTTACATTTTAAAGAAGAATAAAAATAAATTAATATGTTGACCCTCAATTTACATCCCCTTGGGAAGATAAAAAATAAGCATTCCCCACCCTTGTCCAATTCCAACAGCATCTTATTCGAAATGTAAGAATGTAAGAGGGGAAACTGATTTCCTTTATATATATATATATATATATATATATACATATATATATATGTATATATATATATACACACACTAGATATATATATATATATATTTTATATATATATATTTAAATCACTCTCTGGGTATTAAATTGTGGGTGTTTATTCTCAATTCTTCTAATTCTCTGAGTTGAGTTGCCATTCATTTCCAAATAATTTAGGGAGACAGAAACCAAGAGTTGGGGAATTGAAAATTAACAGTAGCAGATTTACTTCTCTGGCACCTGTTTTTATTATTGAATTAAAAAAGTTCTGGCAGCTACAACTGGTTCCACCAGATGTTGAAACACATTTCAGGAAGAGTAGAAAAAGAGTGTCAGAGGATCTAAGGATCATTCATTTAAAGAATAAACTGTCCGGATCGAGTTCTGTTTAGGCTGTCAGAACTGATCGGCAACGTAATGAAACATCAAGGACAAAGGGATGAGAAGACATTTATAAAGCCCAAATACACCGTGAAATATCAAAATTTGCTGAATTTTGACTCTCCATTCTTGACTGTCAGCTTATCAGCCTGTAGAAACAGAGGACAGGTTTGAAGCAGTCCATTTTTCTTCTAGTTTGGCTCAGATCCTTTCCTTCACTTTCATGGAGGCTATAAAAAATATTGTTGGGGGACTTATCTGTCACATCAGGAATAAGCAAGAGCTGAGGCATGCTGGTGATTGCAGCTAGATAGATAGGAAGAAAAGGAAGAAGCCTGCTAAGTAAGAGAACAGCCTGTGGTGTGAAAGTTCTATTGGGCCTAAAGACATCTATCTGGTCCTGCAGCATAGTGATGCAGAAACAGTGGGAAAGAAGCCCCAAACATCTCCACCCCAAAGGGAAAATCAGAGCTATGTCATCTTCCAAAATACATTTTACTCCCACAGCACAATTTAGATTTGAGAAATAATTCTGTAAAAGTGGCATCTAATTACCAACATACCTCTTTGTTTTTGTTCTGCATAGATATCTGCTCTGTCTCTCTCTCTCTCTCTCTCTCTCTCTCTCTCTCTCTCTCAGTCTCTCTCTCTCTCTCAGTCTCTCTCTCTCTCTCTCTCTCTCTCTCTCTCTCTCTCTCTCTCTCTCTCTCTCTCTCTCTCTCTTTCTCTAACACACACACACACACACAAACCATACATACATTTTTTTTTATTGGGGGTTTCTGAGTCATGGATCAATAAGATACTCCTAGATAATTCATTTGGCCATATATCAGATATCAGAGATAAAAGAAGCTGAGAGGTGAGTGGATAGAGGATTTGGAGTCAGAAGACCTGAGCTTGATTTCTTTCTTAGATACCTTACTATCTGTGTGATCCTGGACAAGTCAGATGCTCTGGTTTCCTCATCTATAAAATAGATAATAATAACCTCAGTGTGCTTCAGTTTTCTCATATATAAAACAGATATATAATAGTGCTTGCCTTCCAGAGTTTTGTATCAAACCTATAACCTATATAAAGAACTTTACAAACTTTAAAGAGTGATATAAATGCTATCTATTATTATTATTATTATTATTATTGTCATAGGTTAATAGATTTAAAGCTAAAAGGGAGTTTAGACCTAACCTCTCATTTTTAAAAAGAGGAAACTGAAACCCAAAGGTTTTAAATGACCTAATAATTGCTAAAATTTAAAGAGTGCTTTAAATTTTACAAAGAACTTTAAAAATATCTCATTTTATCATCACTGGAACTCTGGATAGTAGATGCTATTATTATTCCCATTCTACAAAAAGGAAAAAAGAGACAGATAGAGGTAAAATGACATGTGGCACAGCTAGTGTCTAAGGTTAAATTTCACCCCAGGTCTTCCCGGTTCCAGATCTAGTGCTTTATCTTCATCAATTATTCTGTCTTGTCCAACTCTTCATAACCCCATGGACCAAAGCATTCCAGGCCCTTTTATCCCTTATAGTTTCCCAAAACCTGTTCAAGCTTATCTTCAGTGCTTCTATCGTACTATCCATCCATCTCATCCTGTGCTTTTCCCTTCTCCTTTTGCCTTCAGGCTTTTCCAACATTAGCATCTTTTCCAGTAAGTCCTGTCTTCTCATCATTTGGCCAGAATATTAAGCTTCAGCTTCAGTATTTTGCTTCCAGTAAATAGTCTGAATTAATTTCCTTAAATATTTACTGATTTGATCTTCTTGCTTTCTAAGGGACTCTCAAAAGTCTTTTTCAGCACCATAATTCAAAAGCATTATTTCTATAGTGCTCAGTTTTCCTTTTCATCTGGTTGGACTGTAAGTCCAACTCTCACATTCATGTACTACTGTTGGAACAACCATATATTTGATTATACTATTCTTTGTCAACAAGTATGATGTCCAGATTTGCCATTGCTTCCCTTCCAAGGCTGCCACTGATTCCATGATGACATAGGTAACAATAGCAAAGCTACAGATAACAATTTTGATAATGTCCAAACAGCATAAACACCCTCTAATCAACTGTGTAACTCATGATGAACTTCACGAATAAAGCAGTAATTAAAGCATAGGCGGAGGCAGAGTTAAGTCTGGAACCCAGGTTTCATGACTATCTCAGACTTCTTCATTTTCTATACCTAACTGTCTCTAGGTTAAAAGGAAAAATAACTTACAACCTCATTCTATTTAAAATACTTTACAGAGAAAGTGAGCACTAAAGATCACACAATTTTAAGCTTGGATTAGCACTACTTAAATCTTTCTCAGAAAAGATTCACATTTATCATTATCATGACAGTTATCATGTCTTTCTTTCATACCTGACCCATCAGATATGTACTATCTGATCATAGGAATATAATTTGCTTCTCAAAAGTGATTTCTCCCACTGAGGAAACTGAGGTATGAGTCACTCTGTATTAGATGAGAAGAAAATACAAATGAAATAATAGGATCCAGAGACTCAAGGCATGAGAGCAAGTAAATAGTATACTGACAATGTAGGAAGAATCTAAGGTTTGACAGCTAAGTTCAAATGTCCAGCTCTGCTACTTTCTACCTTTGTGTCCTTGGGAAAGAAAAGAGGTGTCCTTTCTCTTTCCCAGGATCAAGGCTAATCCCTTTACAAGCACCTTTGTATCCACTCCTTTTTATTTTTTTTTTCCAGAAATTTGGCTCCCATTATAATGGATACTCTCTGACTGTTTCTCTGTATCTCTTTGCCTCTCTCTCTCTCTCTCTCTCTCTCTCTCTCTCTCTCTCTCTCTCTCTCTCTCTCGTCCTCTTCCCTTTGTGCCTACAAAAGACACAAGTTTTCTCGTTCCTTAAAACTCTCATTTGAGCTGACTATACTAATTAGCTTAGAAATTATTTTCCTATATCTCATCTACATTGTAACCAAACTCCTTGAGAAAGCATTCTTCTTTTTTCACTTAATTTAATCTCTCTCTCTCTCTCTCTCTCTCTCTCTCTCTCTCTCTCTCTCTTGCTCTCTTGCTCTCATCTGTCTTCTG